>NC_053483.1:0-128226 GCF_015227805.2 Hirundo rustica
GTGCTTCTTTTCATCGCTTTGCACTCTGCACAGCATATGTGTGTTTTTCACTTGTTCTACAAAGCAAGCAAACATGCTCCTGCCGCACTTCTCTGCTTCTATCAGTGATTTCTGAGATTCTGATGCTAGCGTGTCTCTTTTCCACGTTTGCAACAAGTACAGCATGTATGGTGCTCTCTGCTTGCTCTGTTTCCATGTTAGAAGCTGTAAAGTAGAACAAGCTCTGCTTTGCGGGAACAGTACGCACAGCACTCGCTATGCGTGCTTCTTTTCAGCGGTTTGCACTCTGCACAGCATATGTGTGTTTTTCACTTGTTCTACATAGCAAATATGCTCCTGCAGCATTTCTCTGCTTCTATCAGTGATTTCTGAGATTCTGATGCTAGGGTGTCTGTTTTCCACATTTGCAACAAGTGCAGCATGTATGCTGCTCTCTGCTTGCTCTCTTTCCATGTTAGAAGCTGTGAAGTGAACAACCTCTGCATTGCCAGAACAATGCGCACAGCTCTCGCTCTGTATGTTTCTTTTCATCGGTTTACACTGTGCACAGCATATGTGTGCTTTTCACATGTCCTAGCAAGCAAACATGCTCCTGCAGCCTTTCTCTGCTTCTATCAGTGTTTTCTGAGATTCTGATACTAGCGTGTCTGTTTTCCATATTTGCAACAAGTGCAGCGTGTATGTTGCTCTCTGCTTGCTCTGTTTCCATGTTAGAAGCTGTTAAGCTGAACAGGCTCTGCTTTGCGAGAACAGCATCCACAGCACTCGCTGTGTGTGTTTCTTTTCAACAGTTTGCACTGTGCATAGCATATGTGTGTTTTTCACTTGTTCTGCAAAGCAAACATGCTCCTGCAGCATTTCTCTACTTCTATCAGTGATTTCTGAGATTCTGATTCTAGGGTGTCTGTTTTCCATGTTTGCAGCAAGGAGATCATGTTGCTTGTGTTCTGCCCGCTCTCTTTCCATGTTAGAAGCTGTAAAGTCCAACAAGCTCTGCTCTGTGAAAACACTGCACACAGCTCTCTCTGTGTCTGCTTCTTTTCATCGGTTTGCAGTCTGCACAGCATATGCGTGTTTTTCACTTGTTCTACAAAACAAACAAGCTCCTGCAGCATTTCTCTGCTTCTATCAGTGATTTCTGAGATTTTGGTGCTAGGGTGCCTGTTTTACATGTTTGCAACAAGTGCAGCATGTATGCTGCTCTCTGCTTGCTCTGTTTCCATGTTAGAAGCTGTAAAGCTGAACAAGATCTGCTTTGCGAGAACACTGCACACAGCTCTCTCTGTGTATGCTTCTTTTCATCGGTTTGCACGGTGCACAGCATATGTTTGCTTTTCAATTGTTCTAGCAAGGAAACCTGCTCCTGCAGCATTTCTCTACTTCTATCAGTCATTTCTGAGATTCTGATGCTAGGGTGTCTGTTTTCCATGTTTGGAACAAGTACAGCATGTATGCTGCTCTCTGATGGCTCTGTTTCCATGTTGGAATCTGCAAAGTTGAACAACCTCTGCTTTGCCAGAACAGTGCGCACAGCTCTCGCTGTGCATGCTTCTTTTCATCGGTTTGCACTCTGCACAGCATATGTGTGCTTTTCACTTGTTCTACTAAGCAAACAAGCTCCTGGGCATTTCTCCGCTTCTATCCGTGATTTCTGAGGTTCTGGTTCTAGCGTGTCTGTTTTCCACGTTTGCAACAAGTACAGCATGTATGCAGCACTCTGCTTGCTCTCTTTCCATGTTAGAAGCTGTAAAGTAGAACAAGTTCTGCTTTGCGAGAACAGCGCACATGGCGCTTGCTGTGTATGCTTCTTTTCATCAGTTTGCACTGTGCACAGGATATGTGTGTTTTTCACTTGTCCTAGCAAGCAAACATGCTCCTGCAGCATTTCTCTACTTCTATCAGTGATTTCTGAGATTCTGATGCTAGGGTGTCTGTTTTCCCTATTTGCAGCAACGAGATCATGTTGCTTGTTGTCTGCTCACTCTCTTTCCATGTTAGAAGCTGTAAAGTCAAACAAGCTCTGCGCTGTGAGAACACTGCACACAGCTCTCGCTGTGTATGCTTCTTTCCATCAGTTTGCACTGTACACAGCATATGTGTGCTTTTCACTTGTTCTACAAAGCAAACATGCTCCGGCAGCATTTCTCTGCTTCTATCCGTGATTTCTGAGATTCTGATTCTAGTGTGTCTGTTTTCCACATTTGCAATAAGTACAGCATGCATGCTTGTCCTGGTTTGGGACAAATTTGGGAGAAAACCCCTGTATAGGATTCTTCTGGGAAGCAAACTCAAGTGGCCCCTCCCTCCAACCGGTCCGGTAAAAAAAAAAAAACCCTTTGGAGAAAAGTGGAAAAAACTATTTTACTAAACAAATGAAGTGCATACAAGTATAAAGAATGAATAATATGGAACAATAAAACCTCTCCTTCTGAAGTGAGATGGCAAATTGAGAAAGTCCTTGCCGTGGGTGTAGCTTGGCGTTCTCTTTCAGTGCCTCTCCTCAGTCCCACTCTCTCCGGCGCTGCTGGAAAATGCCGAGGTCCAGGCCCCAGTGGGCCGCAGGTGCAGCCCCCAGGGCTCCCCTGGGTTTTTAGTCCAGAGCAGGTTTAAACAGTTCTAAGAAAAAGGGGAAAAAACAGTCTAGGGAACTTCTCTGCCCTAGCTAGCTGAAACTAACTAAAAGCAAAACAAGATCTCTGTCCTGCAGTCTCTCCAAGCCTCCGCCGAACACGCTGTCCACAGAAGAATGTGGAGGAGTCAGGCAGTTTTCTCAAAACAAACTCCGCGCTTCTCCTTGCTCTTAGAACCAGTCTTAAAGGCACAGGACTCAATATACAGCACAAACAGAACAGACGACTGGGGATACAGGCATCATAAAGTTACCCTAGGACAATGCTGCACTCTGCTTGCTCTGTTTCCATGTTAGAAGCTGAAAAGCTGAACAAGCTCTGCTTTGTGAGAACAGTGCACACAGCTCTCGCTGTGTGTGCTTCTTTTCATCGGTTTGCACTGTGCACAGTATATGTGTGTTTTTCACTTGTTCTACAGAGCAAACAAGCTCCTGCAGCATTTCTCTGCTTCTATCAGTGATTTCTGAGATTCTGATGCTAGCGTGTCTGTTTTACATGTTTGCAGCAAGGAGATCATGTTGCTTGTTGTCTGCTCACTCTCTTTCCATGTTAGAAGCTGTGAAGTCCAACAAGCTCTGCTCTGTGAGAACACTGCACACAGCTCTCTCTGTGTATGCTTCTTTTCATCGGTTTGCACTGTGCACAGCATATGTGTGCTTTTCAATTGTTCTAGCAAGGAAACATGCTCCTGCAGCATTTCTCTACTTCTATCAGTGATTTCAGAGATCCTGATTCTAGCGTGTCTGTTTTCCACGTTTGCAGCAAGTACAGCATGTATGCTGCGCTCTGCTTGCTCTGTTTCCATGTTAGAAGCTGTAAAGTAGAACAAGCTCCGCTTTGCCAGAACAGTGCGCACAGCTCTCGCTCTGTATGTTTCTATTCATCAGTTTGCACTGTGCACAGCATAGGTGTGTTTTTCACTTGTTCTACAAAGCAAACAAGCTCCTGCAGCATTTCTCTGCTTCTATCCATGATTTCTGAGATTCTGATGCTAGGGTGTCTGTTTTCCATATATGCCAGAAGTGCAGCATGTATGCTGCTCTCTGCTTGCTCTCTTTCCATGTTAGAAGCTGTTAAGCTGAACAGGCTCTGCTTTGCCAGAACAATGCACACAGCTCTCGCTCTTTATGTTTCTTTTCATCGGTTTGCACTCTGCACAGCATATGTGTGCTTTTCACTTGTTCTGCAAAGCAAACATGCTCCTGCAGCATTTCTCTGCTTCTATCAGTGACTTCTGAGATTCTGTTTCTAGCGTGTCTGTTTTCCACGTTTGCAACAAGTACAGCATGTATGCTGCACTCTGCTTGCTCTGTTTCCATGTTAGAAGCTGTAAAGTAGAACAAGCTCCGCTTTGCCAGAACAGTGCGCACAGCTCTCGCTCTGTATGTTTCTATTCATCAGTTTGCACTGTGCACAGCATAGGTGTGTTTTTCACTTGTTCTACAAAGCAAACAAGCTCCTGCAGCATTTCTCTGCTTCTATCAGTGATTTCTGAGATTCTGATGCTAGGGTGTCTGTTTTCCATATATGCCAGAAGTGCAGCATGTATGCTGCTCTCTGCTTGCTCTCTTTGCATGTTAGAAGCTGTTAAGCTGAACAGGCTCTGCTTTGCCAGAACAATGCACACAGCTCTCGCTCTTTATGTTTCTTTTCATCGGTTTGCACTCTGCACAGCATATGTGTGCTTTTCACTTGTTCTGCAAAGCAAACATGCTCCTGCAGCATTTCTCTGCTTCTATCAGTGACTTCTGAGATTCTGTTTCTAGCGTGTCTGTTTTCCACGTTTGCAACAAGTACAGCATGTATGCTGCACTCTGCTTGCTCTGTTTCCATGTTAGAAGCTGTAAAGTAGAACAAGCTCCGCTTTGCCAGAACAGTGCGCACAGCTCTCGCTCTGTATGTTTCTATTCATCAGTTTGCACTGTGCACAGCATAGGTGTGTTTTTCACTTGTTCTACAAAGCAAACAAGCTCCTGCAGCATTTCTCTGCTTCTATCAGTGATTTCTGAGATTCTGATGCTAGGGTGTCTGTTTTCCATATATGCCAGAAGTGCAGCATGTATGCTGCTCTCTGCTTGCTCTCTTTCCATGTTAGAAGCTGTTAAGCTGAACAGGCTCTGCTTTGCCAGAACAATGCACACAGCTCTCGCTCTTTATGTTTCTTTTCATCGGTTTGCACTCTGCACAGCATATGTGTGCTTTTCACTTGTTCTGCAAAGCAAACATGCTCCTGCAGCATTTCTCTGCTTCTATCAGTGACTTCTGAGATTCTGTTTCTAGCGTGTCTGTTTTCCACGTTTGCAACAAGTACAGCATGAATGCTGCACTCTGCTTGCTCTGTTTCCATGTTAGAAGCTGTGAAGTTGAACAAGCTCTGCTCTGCGACAACAGTGCACACAGCTCTCGCTGTGTCGGCTTCTGTTCATCGGTTTGCACTGTGCACAGCCCATGTGAGTTTTTCACTTGTTCACGCAAAGAAACATATTCCTGATGCTTTTCTCTGCTTCTATCAGTGATTTCTGAGATTCTGATGCTGCGGTGTCTGTTTTCCATTTTTGCAGCTTGTAGAACATGCGGCTTGCTCTCTGCTTGCTCTCTTTCCATTTTAGAAGCTGTCAAGTCAAAGAAGCTCTGCTCTGCTAGAACAGCGCGCAGAGCCCTCGCTGCGTCAGCTTATGTTCAGCAGCTTGCACCGTGTACAGCCCATGCGAGTTTTTCACTTGTTCCAGCAAAGAAACATGCTCCTGCAGCATTTCTCTGCTTCTAGCAGTGATTCCTGAGATTCTGATGCTACGGTGTCTGTTTTCCATGTTTGCAGCAAGCAGAGCATGTGGCTTGCTGTCTGCTTGCTCTCTTTCCATGTTAGAAGCTGTCAAATTGAACAAGCTCTGCTCTGCGATAACAGCGCACACAGCTCACACTGTGTCAGCTTCTGTTCAGCGGTTTGCACGGTGCACAGCCCTTCTGAATTTTTCACTTCTTCCAGCAAAGAAACATGCTCTGGCAGCATTCCTCTGCTTCTATCAGTGATTTCTGAGATTCAGATGCTAAAGTGTCTGTTTTCCATCTTTGCAGCAAGCAGAGCATGTGTCTTGCTGTCTGCTTTCTCTCTTTCTATGTTAGAAGCTGTCAAGTGGAACAAGCTCTGCTCTGCGATAACAGCGCAGAGTTCTCGCTGTGTCAGCCCCTGTTCATCGGTTTGCACTGTGCACAGCCCATGTGAGCTTTTCACTTGTTCCAGAAAAGAAACATGCTCCTGCAGCATTTCTCTGCTTCTAGCAGTGATTCCTGAGATTCTGATGCTAGGGTGCCTGTTTTCCATCTTTGCAGCAAAAAGAGTATGCGGCTCGCGGTCTGCTTCCTCTCATTCCATGTTAGAGACTTTCAAGTCAAACAAGCTCTGCTCTGCGGGAACAGCCCACACAGCTCACGCTGTGTCGGCTTCTGTTCATCGGTTTGCACGGTACACAGCCCATGCGAGTTTTTCACTTGTTCTACAAAGCAAACAAGCTCCTGCAGCATTTCTCTGCTTCTACCAGTGATTCCTAAGAGTCTGATGCTCGGGTGTCTCTTTTCCATGTTTGCAGCTTGTAGAACATGTGGTTTGCTCTCTGCTTGAACTCTTTCTATGTTAGAAGCTGTCAAGTGGAACAAGCTCTGCTCTGCGATAACAGCGCAGAGTTCTCGCTGTGTCAGCCCCTGTTCATCGGTTTGCACTGTGCACAGCCCATGTGAGCTTTTCACTTGTTCCAGAAAAGAAACATGCTCCTGCAGCATTTCTCTGCTTCTAGCAGTGATTCCTGAGATTCTGATGCTAGGGTGCCTGTTTTCCATCTTTGCAGCAAAAAGAGTATGCGGCTCGCGGTCTGCTTCCTCTCATTCCATGTTAGAGACTTTCAAGTCAAACAAGCTCTGCTCTGCGGGAACAGCCCACACAGCTCACGCTGTGTCGGCTTCTGTTCATCGGTTTGCACGGTACACAGCCCATGCGAGTTTTTCACTTGTTCTACAAAGCAAACAAGCTCCTGCAGCATTTCTCTGCTTCTACCAGTGATTCCTAAGAGTCTGATGCTCGGGTGTCTCTTTTCCATGTTTGCAGCTTGTAGAACATGTGGTTTGCTCTCTGCTTGAACTCTTTCTATGTTAGAAGCTGTCAAGTCAAACAAGCTCTGCTCTGCAGGAACAGCGCACACAGTTCTCGCTGTGTCGGCTTCTGTTCATCGGTTTGCACTGTGCACAGCCCATGTGAGTTTTTCACTTGTTCCAGCAAAGAAACATGCTCCTGCAGCATTTCTCTGCTTCTATCAGTGATTCCTGAGATTCAGATGCTAAGGTGTCTGTTTTCCATGTTTGCAGCAAGCAGAGCTGTGGGAGATTAGGGAGAGGCGGTCGGAAGATAGCGCGTTGTACGGGCAGACAGAACCCCTCCCTCAATATTTAGTTCGTTAGTGTCCTTGATAAGGTAAGCAACACCTAACTTGTAACGTAAGCAGACGGATGTGATGTAGCAAACAGAGGTTTTATAACTCCATGTAACCAGTTAATAAACACCATTAGCCGTCCACCACACTGGTGTCTGTGAGCTGGTGGTCCGAGCAGCCTGGGTGTAGCTGCCGTGTCGTTCCTGGAACCAGGTCGCTACACCTCAGCGGAGGTAACAAGTGGTGCCAAAACCCGGGAGTTGCCAGGGAGAATGGGAGTTGCCTGGACGGGTGAACGACGGCTGAGCGGCAGGGCCAGCTCGGCGGGAGGGACGCCTCCAGACCCACGCAGAGGATGGCAGCCCTCGGTAAGCTCGTTTCTCAGATTCATACATAGTCGGAATTGATTGTAAAGCAAAAGATTTTACCCTCGCAGTGACGAGGCTTTTGCAACTTAGTATTATTGATAGACCAGTGGATATCCTCCACCCAGATGTTTGGGATCAATGTACTAAGGCTCTTGCCGAAGACACAATGTCTTCCGGCTCAGGGAAAAATCTTAAGGCATGGGGAAGGGTCGTGGAAGCCTTGCAGAACGCTTTGTAGGAACAGGAGACTTGGAGAGCTGCCCGAAATTGTTTAAAGGTTTCCCCCCAGTTAGGTATCGCAGCAGCGACGCAAACTTTCTCAGAGGGAACTGGTTTTGAGAATTTTCAGAGTGTAAAAGATTGTAGTCTGAAAGTTAGTGATAGTGTTCAGAGTGTTGATGGGGTCAGTTCTGCCGAGTGCAGAGGCTTGGAAGAGCAAGAGCTTGCTTCAAAGCCTCCAAGCTCAAGGTCACTCGCTGAGGGGATAAAACAGATGCAGTCATTTTACAACGGTCTAGCTGAAGAAGCTAGGAGTGCTGGAAAAGTGGGGGAGGGACCTCCACCTTTTGCGCCTCAAGATAGTGCTGAATCCGAGAGGGAAAGCAGGAGCTATACTACAGAAAACAAAGAAGGTCATTTAGATAGTGGGCTTGTTGCCAACGAAAACAAAGAGAGCTTGTTTGCTAATGCGGGGGCGCACAAGCAGAGAAAGGGAGGAGAGCGCAAAGAGAGAGCTGAAGCTAATCTTTGCCAAAAAGCGCGTTTTTCTAAGGCGAGAAGCTCCCACAGCAGGAGGCGGGGGGAGCGCAGGTGCAGGGGGCGGCCCAGCCCCGAGAGAAAGGGGCAGGGGCCAAGGGGGAAGGAGTGGCCCAGCCCCGAGGGAAAGGGGCAGGGGCCCAGAGGGAAGGGACGGCCCAGCCCTGAGGGAAAGGGGCCGGGTCGGAGCCCGACCAAAAGGCTCCAGAGCCCGGAAGCAGCCAGTCCGTCGACTTCCGGCTCTGACTCGGACTTCAGCTGGGACTGGGACAGACGGTCCTCTGCAGCCGGCTCTGGCTCCGGCTCAGACAAAGAAGAAGTAACAGCATATAAAATCAGCAACAACAATGTTTCTACTTGGGTTGAGGGGAAGTCAGAAAAAGAACCAACTCCTCTCACAGACTGGAAGAAGATAAAAATGGCATACTTTAAGTGCAGCCAGGCATTTAAATTGGGCAAACATGCAAATTATTAGACTCCTACCTTCAGTGCCCCAGTCATTCAAACCCCATCAAAATCTCGCAGCACGCAAACACAAGAGGGAGGCCACATCTGGCACCTCCTCCTCATCCCGTCCTTTAGCCATTTACCAAAAACCTAAGTCAGATCCTTACAATCTGTTTCTTAGTGTGTTAAATGCTACCTTTTTGTCGTTGAACCAATCCAATCCAAACTACAAAATCATGCTGGTTATGTTATAACGCAGAACCTCCTTTTTATGAGGGTGTCGCCCTTGATGCTCCTTTCGAATATTCTGCAGCAAACAATCCACACAACTGTAAGTGGGACACACCCGGGAGAGAAATTGCCCTAAGTCAAGTCACAGGCCGAGGCAAATGCTTTGGCAGTGTAACCGTAGCAAAGCAGATGGGAAATATCTGTACTGAGTTCATCCAACCTAGTCAAAAAACTGACAAGTGGCAGTTCCGTTCCTATCAGGAATGTGGGTCTGTCAACAAATTGGAATAACCCCCTGTGTGTACCTTAGCAAATTCAATAACCTTGCTGACTTTTTTGTCCAAGTTCTGATTGTTCCTAGAGTCCTGTATCACCAAGAAGAAGAAATGTATCACTTTTTAGAAGAAACCATCCTGCTCCGCAAAAGAGAAGTAATGACAGGTATAACCATTGCAATGCTCCTTGGCCTAGGAGCCACTGGCACAGCCACAGGTGTTTCAGCTCTCGTCACCCAACATCAAAGACTTTCTCAGCTGCAAATGACAATTGACGAAGACTTACTGAGAATTGAAAAATCCATCTCCTCTCTGGAAAGATCTATCTCCTCGCTTTCGGAAGTTGTCCTGCAGAACAGGCGAGGACTGGACCTCTTGCTCATGCAGCAAGGAGGCCTGTGTGCTGCCTTAAGAGAAGAATGCTGTTTTTATGCAGACCATACCGGAGTCGTGCGAGACTCCATGGCCGAACTGAGAGAAAGACTGGCCCAGAGAAAGAGAGAGAGAGAAGCCCAACAAGGATGGTTCGAGTCATGGTTCAATCAGTCCCCATGGCTAGCCACCCTTGTTCCCACATTAATAGGCCCTCTCACCATGATACTCCTGACATTGATTTTTGGGCCTTGCATTTTGAACAAGTTAGTGTTGTTAGAAGCCGTTTAGAGAAAGTCGACATCCTATTTGTCGAACGCCTGCAATTACCGTGAAGTGCGCTTGTTACTAACATTTTATACCACTTTTGTATCCTATTATACTAACTTTAACAGCTTTTGCATTTTTATGACATTTATACTTTTATAACATTTATACTTTTATACTTTTTACTTAGTCATAGGAGCGGGGGGAAATGTGGGAGATAAGGGACAGGCGGTCGGAAGATATCGCATTGTACGGGCAGACAGAACCCCTCCCTCAATATTTAGTTGGTTAGTGTCCTTGATAAGGTAAGCAACACCTAACTTGTAACGTAAGCAGATGGATGTGATGTAGCAAACAGAGATTTTATAACTCCATGTAACCAGTTAATAAACGCCATTAGCTGTCCACCACACTGGTGTCTGTGAGCATGTGGTCCGAGCAGCCTGGGTGTGGCTGCCGTGTTGTTCCTGGAACCAGGTCGCTACGCCTCAGCAGAGGTAACACAGAGCATGTGGCTTGCTGTCTGCTTGCTCTCTTTCCATGTTAGAAGCTGTCAAATTGAACAAGCTCTGCTCTGCGATAACAGCGCACACAGCTCTCGCTGTGTCAGCCTCTGTTCATCGGTTTGCACTGTGCACAGCCCATGCGAGCTTTTCACTTCTTCCAGCAAAGAAACATGCTCCTGCAGCATTTCTCTGCTTCTAGCAGTGATTCCTGAGATTCTGAGGCTAGGGTGTCTGTTTTCCATCTTTGCAGCAAGCAGATCATGTGGCTCGCGGTCTGCTTCCTCTCGTTCCATGTTAGAAGCTGTCAAGTCAAACAAGCTCTGCTCTGCGGGAACAGTGCACACAGCTCTCGCTGTGTCAGCTTCTGTTGGGCAGTTTGCACCGTGCACAGCCCATGTCAGCTTTTCACTTCTTCCGGCAAAGAAACATGCTCCTGCAGCACTTCTCCGCTTCTATCAGTGATTTCTGAGATTCTGATGCTAGGGTGTCTGTTTTCCATGTTTGCAGCAAGTAGAGCATGTGGCTTGCTGTCTGCTTATTCGCATTCCATGTTAGAAGCTGTCAAGTGGAACAAGCTCTGCTCTGCGAGAACAGCACACACAGCTCTTGCTGTGTAGGCTTCTGTTCATCGGTTTGCACTGTGCACAGCCGATGTGAGTTTTTCACTTGTTCCAGCAAGCAAACATGCTCCTGCAGCTTTTCTCTACTTCTATCAGTGATTCCTGAGGTTCTGATGCTAGGGTGTCTGTTTTCCATGTTTGCAGCAAGCAGAGCATGTGTCTTGCTCTCTGCTTGCTCTCTTTCCATGTTTGAAGCTGTCAAGTCGAACAAGCTCTGCTCTGCGATAACAGCGCACGCAGCTCTCGCTGTGTCAGCTTCTGTTCAGCAGTTGGCACTGTGCACAGCCCATGTGAGCTTTTTCACTTGTTCCAGAAAAGAAACATGCTCCTGCAGCATTTCTCTGCTTCTAGCAGTGATTCCTGAGATTCTGATGCTAGGGTCAGAATGTTTTCCATGTTTGCAGCAAGCAGAGCATGTGGCTTGCTGTCTGCTTGCTCTCTTTCCATGTTAGAAGCTGTGAAGTTGAACAAACTCTGCTCTGCGAGAACAGCGCACACAGCTCTCACTGTGTCAGCCTCTGTTCATTGGTTTGGACTGTGCATAGCATATGTGTGCTTTTCACTTGTTCCAGCAAAGAAATGTGCTCCTGCAGCATTTCTCTGCTTCTATCAGTGATTTCTGCGATTCTGATGCTAGGGTGCCTGTTTTCCATGTTTGCAACAAGTGCAGCATGTATGCTGCATTCTGCTTGCTCTGTTTCCATGTTTGAAGCTGTCAAGTCGAACAAGCTCTGCTCTGCGAGAACAGCGCACGCAGCTCTCGCTGTGTCAGCTTCTGTTCAGCAGTTGGCACTGTGCACAGCCCATGTGAGCTTTTTCACTTGTTCCAGAAAAGAAACATGCTCCTGCAGCATTTCTCTGCTTCTAGCAGTGATTCCTGAGATTCTGATGCTAGGGTCAGAATGTTTTCCATGTTTGCAGCAAGCAGAGCATGTGGCTTGCTGTCTGCTTGCTCTCTTTCCATGTTAGAAGCTGTGAAGTTGAACAAACTCTGCTCTGCGAGAACAGCGCACACAGCTCTCACTGTGTCAGCCTCTGTTCATTGGTTTGGACTGTGCATAGCATATGTGTGCTTTTCACTTGTTCCAGCAAAGAAATGTGCTCCTGCAGCATTTCTCTGCTTCTATCAGTGATTTCTGCGATTCTGATGCTAGGGTGCCTGTTTTCCATGTTTGCAACAAGTGCAGCATGTATGCTGCATTCTGCTTGCTCTGTTTCCATGTTAGAAGCTGTAAAGTAGAACAAGCTCTGCTCTGCGAGAACAGCGCACAGCTCTCGCTCTGTATGCTTGTTTTTATCGGTTTGCCACTGTGCACAGCATATGTGTGTTTTTCACTTGTTCTAGCAAGCAAACATGCTCCTGCAGCATTTCTCTACTTCTATCAGTGATTCCTGAGATTCTGATGCTACAGTGTCTGTTTTCCATGTTTGCAGCAAGCAGAGCATGTGGCTTGCTGTCTGCTTGCTCTGTTTCCATGTTAGAAGCCGTCAAGTCGAAGAAGCTCTGCTCTGCGAGAACAGCGCACGCAGCTCTCGCTGTGTCAGCTTCTGTTCAGCGGTTTGCACCGTTCACATCCCATGTGAATTTTTCACTTGTTCCAGCAAAGAAACATATTCCTGCAGCATTTCTCTACTTCTGTCAGCCTGAGATTCTTATGCTAGGGTGTCTGTTTTCCATGTTTTTCCTCTACAGATTAATTCAGATTTTATTACCAAAATGTCTATTTTGTCTCCTGTATACTAACTAGATTTTAAAACCAAAACCACACATGTGTGTTATGTCTCTTATCTCCAAAACGTTCATTCTGTCCCCTACAAATTATGTCAGATTTTTTCCCAAAAACACTTACTATTCCTGCATAGTTACCTCAGGGTTTGCCCCCCTAATTCTGCCTCGTTACCTACTGATCACTTCATTTCTACCCCAGTATTTTCATTCCCTGCCCTACAGATCTTCCCAAGTTCTACCCCCAAATTCCCTTGCCTACCCCCAGTGACTGCCTCAAGTTTGCCAGTGTTCTCTCTCTCCCTAGAGATTACCTCAAGTTTAACCCCCAAAATTTTCCTTAACTGTCCATAACTTATCACCTCATTTTTACCTAAAATATTCATTCTCAACCTTGAGATCATTTCAGGTTTTGCCCCCCAGAATTCCCCTACATGTCCACTATTGTTTCCCTCATTTTTCCTTCAATATTATTTACTTCCTACCATGTAGCTTTTGTCAAGATTTACCCCCAAACTGTCCATCTGCACCTAATTTTTACCCCAAAATGATCACTCTACTGATTATTTCATATAATCTTTACCCCAAAATTTCCCCATCCCCCCACAACTGATTCCCTCATGCTACCTCAGTATGTTCATGCTCTCCTCCAGAGATGAGCTCACATTTAACCCCCAAATTTTCCCTACATGCCCACTGCTCCTCACCCCAGTTTTTTTTCAGTGTTCATTCTCTGCTTTTGAGCTTTTGTCAAGTTTTGACTCCAAAAAATTCCTTACTTGTCTGCTACTGAGTACCTCATTTTTACTCCAAAATATTCATTCTGTCCCCTACAGATTACTTCGAGTTTTACCCCCATAATTTTCCTTCTGGTACAATATTGATTAACTCTTTTCTGTTCCAAAAAATTTCACCCTCTCCCCTAAACATCAGCTTTTCCCTCAAAAATGCCACCTCGCTCCCTTCAACATCCACCCACATTTTCCTACACAAACCATTCTTGTGTCCCCTCTCAATTGCCTCAGATTTTTAGCTAAAAATGTCACCTCTGTCCCCTCTAAGTTATTCCAGGTTTACCCAGTTGGGAGCTGCAAGGAATTCAGCCAAAAGACAGCAGGGAACAACTGTAAATTCAAAGGCAGAAGGAGAAGATCTACCAGCAAAGGAGAAAGTCTTCAGAAAACCTTTCTGCAATTAATTACCATTTCCAATTCCCTGGTGAGAAGAGATCTCTGGGGAATCCCTGGTCATTGTCCAGAATCTATATAAATCGAAGTCAATAAATAAACTTCTCTCTTTTTGCTCTGAACTTGACCGTGTGATTGTAGTTCTTTTTGTGTCCATCTAGCAACACCAGACCAAAGCAAGAATCCAATAGGAGAATCCAGTATGAGGGGAAACCCAAATGGGACGGTGCCAGAAGTCTGGAATGGGGCAAAAAGTGGGTGAGGTTGTACCTGATGTCCTGGATGGGGGAGAGCCTGGACTGCATGTCAGCCATAATCCAGAACAGGTGAAAACCTCAAACAGATGTGAGCTGTGACCCAGAACAAAGAGAAACCAGATCACACTGTGCCTGGAACCTGGAATGAGAGAAAAATCCAGCCTGAATTGGGGCCAGGTGGCAGCACGGGCACAAAATGGGGCAAGATCACTCACGGAGCTTGGCACAGGGAAAAAATTGCTGGGAACATGCACAGACAAGGAGATATGGGAAAAAGCAGGCGGGATCACGCACAAAGCCTGGCATGAGAGGAAAAAGCAGTGGGGCTGGACTTTGGAACCCGGCAAGAATGGAAAACTTGGACTGGCTCATGCGCAGAACCCAGCACAGAGAAAATCCCAGACTGGATCACACACAGAGCAGCATGGCACGGCGAACAACCCAGAGAGCAGCGTAGGCAGAGTCCAGAACGGGGAAAAAGATGGACCAGATCACACGTGGAATTTAGAATGGAAGAAAATGTGGACAAGCCCACGTGCAGAGTCTGGAATCAGGAAACCACGGGCTGGATAGCACAAAGAGTCCGGAATGCGGGAAAACACAGACTGGACAATGCAGGCAATCCAGAATGGGGGATAATGTGGGCAGGATCACACGCGGAGATAGGAATGAAGGAAAACACTGACAGGATTGCATGTGGAGTCCAGGATCAGGAAACCAGAGAGCTGATTGCCCTCAGAACCCAGAACGTGGGGAAAGGCAGACTGGATCATGTATGGGCTCCAGAATGGGGGAAAACACCAAGCAGATTGCACGTGGGGTCCAGAATGGAGAAAAACACGGAGGGGATTGTGCACGGAGTCCAGAATCACTAATTAATTCTGCGCACAGAATCTACAATGGGGGAAACCAGGATCACACAGAGACTGGAACTGAGGAAAAGGCAGATGGGATCATGTGCGGCATATGGAATCAGGAAACTGTGGATCACATCATGCATGGAGTCCAGAATATGGCAAAACTTGGACTGGACTAACCACAGACTCCAGAATGGGGGAAAACCTGGACTGGATGGCACATGGAGCCCAGGATGGGGGAAAATTGGAGCGGGTGGCACATGGGGTCTGGAATGGAGGAAAACACGGACTGGGTCATACCTGGCATCCAGAACTGGGAATTCATAGACTGGATGATGTGCGGAGCCCAGAATGAGTAAAACAGAGACTAGATTGTGCAGAGTCCAGACTCAGGAAACCATGGACCGAATTGTGTGCAGAATGTGGGAAAACCTGGCCCAGGTTGCACACAGAGTCCAGAATCAGGAAACCATGGACTGAATCACATGCAGAATGTGGGAAAACATGGCCCATATTGCACACAGAGTCTGGAATCAGGAAACCGTAGACTGAATTGTGTGGAGAACGTGGGAAAACATGGCCCAGCTTGCACACAGAGTCCAGAATCAGGAAAATGGACACTCAGGCAGTCTAGAACGTGGGAAAACACGGACTGGATGGCGCATTGTACAGAACTAGGAGAATGTGGATGGGAGCACATGGGCTCAGGAATTGGGAAAACACAGATGACTGCACACACAGTCTGGCATATGGGAAAATGTGGAGTGGAGGGAAGGTAGCCTACCCTCAGGAAAACATGGACAGGATCACGCAATCCAGTCGACGTTGTGGGAAAACCCACTGGTCACAAGAAATCGGAAAATCATAGGAAAAGGTCACAGGGCAAGGGTCAGGATGAAAGGCAGGGGCCGTGCACAGCATGCGCTCAGTGTGTGCAACCTGTGCAGGTGCTTGGTGTGTACTCGTGGCAGGTGCATGGCATTGCCAAGTTCAGGAAATGTGGTACTGCAGAGTAGAGCTCTGGCCACAAAACTAAGCCCATCTTCATGTTTTGAATTCTCTTTGCACTCAGTCTCTTTACTCCATCCTCCAGTCGCTGCCCCACCACGACAAGAGAAAGATCCTGTTTCTGTACTACGCCTAAACTCAACTGGCTGCCTGTTACTGCCAATAGCAGGTTTGAAAGTCAGTGTTCAGGGTGAGACATTAAGGGCAAAGCAAAAGGTCAGAGAGCAGTAGTCAGGGTGAAAGGAGTGCAGGGCCTTACTGGCTGCCTTATGGGTGGCAGGGGTGGGGACAGTCCAGGGCCATGGCCTGGGTAGGCACGTGGTGGGTTCATGGATCCAATGAGCCCCCACCCAGCCCAGGCTCAGCACCCCTGGCAGAGCCCTCTCACGGCAGCACCTGCACGCTCAGGAGGCCACAGCCAGGGTGGGGACACCGTCAGAAGCACCCTGACTTTGTGGCAGAGACAGTTCCTCAAGAACACAGCCAGGACCGGGCATGGCCATGACCACTCCAAACTCTCCCTGTGCTCTGCATGGGAGCACGGTCTAACGGCTCCAAGGGGGCAAGAGAAGGACACTGCAGAAAGTGCAGGACATGTTCTTGCTCCCACAGAGGCAGACTGTTCCCGTGCCAGACGGCTGAGGCCAGAGGGAGCCTAACAGCCCCCATGTGCTGGGAACTTTGACCTGGGGGAGAGGAGGGGAGCGGATAAAATCCATGCAAAGCAGAGGAGGGAAGTGCCTCCAGCCCCAGTGCAGACTGTGGAAGGCTGGGCTGTTTTCCTCCTTCTTCCATACCCGTCCCTCCTCAGCCATAGTGCACATCCCTAGAGGAGCAGCGCTGCTGTGGAACTAAGGCCTCAAGTCAGTCATACCCCATGCTAAGTGACACTTTTTCTCAAGGACACAGGGCATTTAGGCTCAGCCTGGAAGAGACTCCCACTGGAGTTTCACTGATAGCTGCTGTTGGGTTTCCCAGAGGTGGCTTGTTTCAGTTTGGTTTTGTGCAAAAAACCAAAAAAACTAAACCAAAACAAACAAACAAAAATCCCAAAACCACTAAAAAAACCCAAACCAAACATATTTTTTCCAAGCAAATCCATAACAAAAACATTACCTTGCTTGTCTCACTGGGAATCCTTTTTTTCAAAGTCCCTCTGGGCCTGAGGATGTCAGGGTGTTCTGATGTGACAAGAGATGGAAAAAACCTAGGATGTGCAAAGCACCCAGGTGGGTTGTATGGCAGCATTCTGGAAGAAAAAAAAAAACCATTCAATTGTTTAGTACTGTTGAGGGTTAAGTCTCCTGTAGAATTTCCACGCCCCCCCCCCCCAAGTTGCTAGGAGACTAAATGCTGAGCACTTAACCTGGACAAAAAGAAGCTGATCACTTAGTTTGGGGGAGGGAAAAAAAAGCTCTGGGAGAGAGAGCTGAGGGTGGGGGGTCGGGTGTCTTTGGTCTTCCGGGGAGCAGAGATCAGGGGCTGCTGGCTGCTGGCTGCTGGAGTCCACGGGTAACGAAGGAGTCTGGTCCTGGGAATTCTACCATCTGTTAGAGTATCCAGGAATTCGGAGTTTCTTCGCTGTCCTGCTGGATTTTGGGTGAGCCCGGGTCCCGCCGCTGCAGCTTCTCCAGCACTGCCACCCCTGCCTGCTGAGGACACCCCCCCCCCCGCTTGCAGAGGACAGTCCACCGCGCCCGGCTTCCAGCCATCAGCGCCGGAGCTTCCACCATTTGCCCTCGGGGTTCTTGGTTCTGTTCTACTATTGTTATAATTGCTGTTGGTTTTTGTCTGTCCTGTTATATTTACTAGTAAAGGACTGTTATTCCTTTTCCCCATAGCTCTGACTGAAAAGTTTTATTTTTAATCTTCCAAATTATAATAACATGGAGGGAAGGATTCAAATTCCTCATTTCCTAGAGAGGCCTGCCTCTCCATAGCAGACACCTGTCTTTTCAAAACCAAGACAGAATTTGGTGCCCAACGTGGGGCATTGAGAGAAAAAGGAATAACACTTCTTAAGTGCCTACGTTGTTGTGTACTGGATATCATGTGGTCTGGCTTAACCTGGTTTGGGTGGCATGTGGGTGTGGCCGTATTCCTCCCATTTGCAGGCCCTTTTCTAAATATGGACCCTGTAACTAAAGTTACTGTGGCTGTCATCCATTTTGCTATATGGGTTAACGAAGTGAGGAAATAGTGGATTTTTAATTTCCTCTGGAAGGCAGGCACATTCAGGGCTATCATACACTAACTGTGTGTTTCTGGAGTTACTTTAACAATGGTACCTACTGTGAAGAAATGACACTGGGGGAAATTTTTTCACAACCCTTCACCCAGCTCTTTGGGCCTACCCCACCAGTTTTTGAAGGGTTCAAATCTCTGAATGTTAATGACATCATACAGTGGCTGGTGTTGCTGGTATGCCTGTTCTGTTTAGCATGTAGAGATAAGGGGAGACTGACCTGGACAACCACCCTGATACCTACCCTAGAGAATAAGGATACTGCCCCACAGCCTGAGCCCGTCCCACAGCCTGACCCTGCCCCACAGCCTGAGCCCGTCCCACAGCCTGAGCCCGTCCCACAGCCTGACCCTGCCCCACAGCCTGCCTCAGGAATAAACCACCCAGATTTGGTGAAGGAGATAGGTGAGATGCTGAGGGAGTACCTTTCCCCTGTAGTAGCCTCATTAGCCCCAGCTGCTGGGAAACCCTCCCCCTGCCCCGACAAAGGAGAGTCTGATGGTGCAGCAGCAGAACCCACAGACGTTACAACCGTCCAGGTTCCAGCTGAACCACAGGGGCAGCCACAGCCAGCACCAGTGGCCCCTGTGGAAACAAAGAAGTATAAGGTGAAATCAGAGCACCCAGGCAACAAGGATAAGAAAGGAGGGCCCTCACAACCCGGGGGGGGGGGGTCAGAGGTTGAGATCATCACTGAGTCCCTGACACATGAAAGTCTGCGTAATCTGCAAAAAGGTCTTGCACGGCGGGGACATGAGGCTTATACAACCTGGTTACTTCGGGTCTGGGACCTTATAGGTACAAGCGTGCAACTAGATAATAGTGAGGCAAGGAATTTGGGACCCTTGACCCAGGACTCAGGTGTGAATCAGGTATTCTTAAGGGAGCCAGGGCCCCTTTCCCTTTGGGAGCGGCTTTTAATGAGTGTACGGAAGAGGTTTGTCCACAGAGACAGAATGCAGGAGCACCATCATAGAATGCGCTGGAAGACCCTTGAGGAAGGGATCCAACAGCTGAGAGAAGTGGCAGTATTGGAGGTACTCTTTGGGAGGGGTGGACAGCATGATAATGACCCCGACAAAGTCAGGTGCACAGGGCAAATGCTGTGGAATCTGGCAACTCTAGGACCATCTCAATACGCCACATTCATTGCAACAATTCATCCTGATAACAACCGAGAGACAGTGGGTTCTGTAGCCAACAAGCTTAGAAATTATGAGAGTATCATCAGTGGCCCAATGCAGACTCAGGTCTCTGCCGTGGCTAAGGAACTCAGGGAGAAGATGGAGGAGGTGACAGAGGAGATAAGGGAGGTGAGGGAGGAGATGAGGAGGAACAGTTCCCATGTGGCACCGGCCGAGTTACAGGCCCCAGAGTCAGAGCTCAACGGCCCCCAGCTAGAGAGAGAGGGTACACCCCACGAGCTG
Organism: Hirundo rustica; assembly: GCF_015227805.2. Lineage (NCBI taxonomy): Eukaryota > Metazoa > Chordata > Aves > Passeriformes > Hirundinidae > Hirundo > Hirundo rustica. The sequence goes on from NC_053483.1 coordinate 19,601, forward strand.
ACCTGTGGTACTTTCTGCGTGACCATGGGGAAGACATGGGAAGGTGGGATGGGAAACCCACTTCTGCTCTGGCAGCACGGGTGCGTGAGCTCAAGGAGAGAAACACCAACCGAGGGGGTCCCACTAAGATGAAGGTAGCCTCAACATCGCATGACCAGGCTGCCAGGTATTATAGAAGTGAGGATGATATGTCAGATCCCTGTGAAGGAACCTCTACCATGTATGCCCAGGAGGGGAATAATGACCAGTGCTAGAGGGGCCCTGCCTCTAGCCAGGGAGAGGCACGGGAAAACCGGGTCTATTGGATGGTGTGGATCCGATGGCCTGGCACATCAGAGCCACAGAAATATGAAGCTTTAGTTGATACTGGTTCTCAGTGTACACTGATACCATCAGAATATGTGGGGACAGAACCTATTTCCATTGCCGGGGTGACCGGGGGGATCACAGGAATTGACTCTGTTGGAAGCCGAGGTGAGCCTGACTGGGAAGGAGTGGCAGAAACATCCAATTGTGACTGGCTCAGGGGCCCCGTGTATTGTGGGCATAGACTTCCTCTGGAATGGTTATTACAAAGACTCTAAAGGACTCAGGTGGGCTTTTGGAATAGCAGCTGTGAAGGCAGAGGGCATTAAGAAATTGAATAGCTTGCCTGGACTGTCGGAGAACCCATCTGCAGTAGGACTCTTAAAGGTAGAAGAGCAACAAGTTCCAGTTGCCACCTCGACGGTGCACCGCCAACAATATCGGACAAATCGAGATGCCGTGATCCCCATCCACAAGATGATTCGTGAGCTGGAGACACAAGGGGTGGTCAGCAAAACCCACTCACCCTTCAGCAGCCCCATCTGACCTGTGTGCAAGCCTGACGGAGAATGGAGATTGACTGTGGACTATCGTGCCTTGAACGAAGTGACTCCACCACTGAGCGCTGCTGTGCCGGACATGCTGGAACTCCAGTACGAGCTGGAGTCCAAGGCAGCAAAATGGTATGCCACAACTGACATTGCTAATGCATTTTTCTCCATTCCTCTGGCTGCAGAATGCAGGCCTCAGTTTGTTTTCACCTGGAGGGGCGTGCAGTACACCTGGAACCGACTGCCCCAGGGGTGGAAACACAGCCCCACTATCTGCCATGGACTGATCCAGACTGCACTGGAAAAGAGTGAGGCTCTGGAACATCTACAGTACATTGATGACATCATTGTGTGGGGGAACACGGCAATGGAAGTGTTTGAGAAAGGAGAGATCATCCAAATTCTCCTGAAAGCTGGTTTTGCCATCAAGCAGGGCAAGGTCAAGGGACCTGCCCGAGAGATCCAGTTCCTGGGAGTAAAGTGGCAAGATGGACGGTGGCAGATTCCCACTGAGGTCATCAATAAGATCACTGCAATGTCCCCACCAACCAGCAAAAAGGAGACATAAGCTTTCCTAGGCGCTATAGGATTCTGGAGGATGCACATTCCTGAGCCCTCTCTACCTGGTCACCCGCAAGAAAAACGATTTCCACTAGGGCCCTGAACAGCAACAAGCCTTTGCCCAGATCAAGCAGGAGATCGCTCATGCAGTAGCCCTGGGCCCAGTGAGGACGGGACCACATGTGAAGAACGTGCTCTACTCAGCAGCTGGGAACAATGGCCTGTCCTGGAGCCTTTGGCAGAAGGTGCCTGGGGAGACTCGAGGCCGACCACTGGGATTCTGGAGCCGAAGCTACAGAGGATCCGAAGCCAATTACACCCCAACAGAGAAGGAAATCTTGGCCGCCTGTGAAGGAGTTCAAGCTGCCTCAGAGGTGATTGGCACAGAAGCACAACTCCTGCTGGCCCCCCGACTACCAGTGCTGGGGTGGATGTTTAAAGGAGAGGTTCCCTCCACCCATCATGCCACAGACGCCACATGGAGCAAATGGATTGCCCTCATCACTCAGCGCGCCCGCATTGGAAACCCAAATCGCCCTGGGATTTTGGAGATAATTACAAACTGGCCGGAAGGTGAGAACTTTGGTCTCACAGATGAAGAGGAGCAGGAACAAGTGACACGTGCCGAAGAGGGTCCACCATACAACCAACTGCCAGCAGAAGAAACACGCTATGCTCTTTTCACTGACGGTTCCTGCCGTGTCGTAGGGATGAACCGGAAGTGGAAAGCAGCTGTATGGAGCCCCACACGACAGGCTGCACAAGCCACTGAAGGAGAAGGTGGGTCAAGCCAACTTGCTGAACTCAAAGCTGTTCAACTGGCCCTGGACATTGCTAAAAGAGAGAAGTGGCCAAAGCTCTACCTCTACACTGATTCGTGGATGGTGGCCAATGCTCTGTGGGGTTGGCTGGACAGGTGGAAAAAGGCCAATTGGCAGCGTAGGGGAAAGCCAATCTGGGCTGCAGATGAGTAGAAGGACATTGCCACTCGGGTAGAGAAGCTACCTGTCAAAGTCCGTCATGTAGATGCCCATGTCCCCAAGAGTCGGGCTAATGAGGAGCACCGAAACAACGAGCAGGTAGATCAAGCTGCCAAGATAGAGGTGTCAAAGATAGACTTAGACAGGCAACACAAGGGAGAGTTGTTCCTAGCTCGATGGGCCCATGATGCCTCAGGCCATCAGGGCAGAGATGCCACCTATAAGTGGGCACGAGACCGAGGGATTAATCTGACCATGGACAGTATTTCTCAGGTTATCCATGACTGTGAGACGTGTGCTGCCATCAAGCAGGCCAAGTGGGTGAAGCCCCTATGGTATGGCGGGCGATGGTCCAAATATAAGTACGGGGAAGCCTGGCAGATTGACTACATCACCCTTCCCCAAACCCGCCAAGGCAAGCGCTATGTGCTGACCATGGTGGAAGCCACCACTGGATGGTTGGAGACCTACCCTGTGCCCCATGCTACTGCCCGGAACACCATCCTGGGCCTTGAAAAGCAAATCCTGTGGAGACATGGTACCCCTGAGAGGACTGAGTCAGACAATGGGACTCATTTCAAGAACAGCCTTATAAACACCTGGGCTAGAGAACATGGCATTGAGTGGGTGTACCACATTCCTTATCATGCGCCAGTAGCTGGGAAGGTTGAACGATGCAATGGCCTGCTTAAAACCACTTTGAAGGCACTGGGTGTGGGGACTTTCAAGAACTGGGAGAATAATTTAGCAAAGGCCACCTGGTGAGTGAACACTCGAGGTTCTACCAACCGAGCAGGCCCTGCCCAATCTGAGCCCCTGGGAACAAGAGAGGAGATAAAGTTCCAGTGGTACACATGAGAGGAATGCTGGGAAAAACTGTTTGGATTAATTCTGCCTCCAGCAAAGACAATCCCGCTCCTGGGGTTGTTTTTGCTCAGGGACCTGGCTGCACATGGTGGGTGATGCAAAAGGATGGTGAGACCCGCTGCATACCTCAAGGGGACCTTGTTTTCCGGTGAACACTGTGACTGTGTCTGTATTTATATTCACATGTATATATATGTATATCATTTAAAGGTTTAATTCAACATAATATGTTGGTGTGGGAAAAATTCGGGGTGGATAATGTTCAGGGTTAAGTCTCCTGTAGAATTTCCCCCCCCCCAAGTTGCTAGGAGACTAAAAGCTGAGTACTTAACCTGGACAAAAAGAAGCTGATCACTTAGTTTGGGGGAGGGAAAAAAAAGCTCTGGGAGAGAGAGCTGAGGGTGGGGGGTCGGGTGTCTTTGGTCTTCCGGGGAGCAGAGATCAGGGGCTGCTGGCTGCTGGCTGCTGGAGTCCACGGTTAACGAAGGAGTCTGGTCCTGGGAATTCTACCATCTGTTAGCGTATCCAGGAATTCGGAGTTTCTTCGCTGTCCTGCTGGATTTTGGGTGAGACCGGGTCCAGCTGCTGCGGCTTCTCCGGCACTGCCACCTCTGCCTGCCAGGACACCCCCTGCCTGCGGAGGACAGTCCACCGCGCCCGGCTTCCAGCCATCAGCGCCGGAGCTTCCACCATTTGCCCTCGGGGTTCTTGGTTCTGTTCTACTATTGTTATAATTGCTGTTGGTTTTTGTCTGTCCTGTTATATTTACTAGTAAAGGACTGTTATTCCTTTTCCCCATAGCTCTGACTGAAAAGTTTTTTCTTTTAATCTTCCAAATTATAATAACATGGAGGGAAAGATTCAAATTCCTCATTTCCTAGAGAAGCCTGCCTCTCCATAGCAGACACCTGTCTTTTCAAAACCAAGACAAGTGCACAACACAAAAATTAACTCAACCGGCTCTGGGAAATCCAACAGTGCCTCTCTTTAAAACTCCATTAAGAATCTCCTTTGGGCAGAGCCTAAATCACCTACTCCAATTAACCAGTGTGCACGTGGAACTCTTTGTGTGGAAGGGTCAATGCTGTTCCTGTGCCCTTATGTACAGACGATGAAACCAAAACCCAATTTTGCTCCACAAAATCAAATAGAAAATAATTAGAAGAAGGATATTGTGCACTAGAAAAGATCTGTTTGCCTTTGAATGCAGTGCCCCAGAACTCAATTAGTCACTAAAACAAGAAAACACACGCAGTATGAACAAGTATTAGGCAAACCTTTCCACACAAGTGCCATTCTGCAAAAATGGTTTCCCCAGGTCTCTTGGCCTCATCCCAAGCCCTTCTCCATCCTCAGGGTTACTGCACTCACTCCAGGGTACTTGGCAAAAAAAGGAGCAAGTGGAGGCTTTGTGGCTTCCCTGGCATCTTCTCTCTCCACCAATCCAGGGCAAATCAGAGCCTCCAAGGGAGGCACAGATCCACCTGCAGGGGCAAGGACTGTTCCATGTCCACAGAAGCTCCATGGCAATATTCAAACCCCAACAGCAGCAGCATTGACCAGTCGAGGTAGGCAAGAACACAGCATCAACCAGTGGTGCCCATTACCCATCACATCCCGGACCTGCAGCTGTCCTGGCCCCCAGAGCAGATACCCAGATATGTCATGAAACCAGGGATGAGAACAACATCAGGTCCTTTTTCCCCCCCAAAGAAGAATAAAGTGAAAACATAAACATCAGCTTCAGGGGGTTTTTGTTTGTTTTTTTAATAGGTGGTCATAACTCCCCCACAAAGGACAGAGTTATTCAGTGTTTTGGTTCTGAAAGACAGTTGTCTGCTAAGGAGAGCTAGAGCCTCCCTTGGAATGTAAGAGAATGTAAGCCCCCTTCCCTCTAAATTATTATGATTTTGCAATTAGATGCTTTCAGGCAAAGATTTGGGAATAGGAGTAACAGTTCTTTACCAGGAATATTTATATATATATATATATATATTGTAGTACAAAAAAGCCAAGCAAGGTAGCAACCAAAAATCCTGGAAAACTCTGACAGAGTCAGGGAAATGACCTGGCACCCTTGGTGGTCAGGGTGTTGGAAGCAGTCCAAATAAGTCCTCCTGGAGTAACAGATGTAGCCTGGGGGAGTAGAGATGGTCCTGTAGAAAGTCCAGTGGTGACAAGATGGGTCCAGTCTTCCTCTGGGAATCCAGTGGAAAAAACTAGATACCTTATGTTCTTCAGTCCCAGTTTTGATCTTGCTAGGAACAGTTGCTCCCCACCACTGGGTGGAGCATCTCACCATGGGATGATGGAATGTCTCATGTCACCGGTGGGCCCTAATGGCCCATAATCAGAAAACGCCCCCCTGGAGGATGGAGGGGTGTGCAGTACACCTAAAACCGATTGCCCCAGGGGTGGAAACACAGCCCCACCATCTGCCCTAGACTCATCCAAGCTGCACTGGGAAAGGGTGAGGCTCCAGAACATCTACAGTACATCAATGACATCATTGTGTGGGGGAACACAGCAATGGAAGCATTTGAGAAAGGAGAGAAGATCATCCAAATTCCGGAAGCCGGTTTTGCCATCAAGAAGCGCAAAGTCAAGAGATCCAGTTCCTGAAAGTAAAGTGGCAAGATGGACTGCGTCAGATTCCCACCGAGGTCATCAATAAGACCACTGCAACATCTGCACAGACCAGCAAGAAGGAAACACAAGCTTTCGTAGGTGCCACTGGTTTTTGGAGAATGCACATCCCTGAGTACATCCAGATTGTGAGCCCTCCCTACCTGGTCACCTGCAAGAAGAACGATTTCCACTGGGGCCCTGAACAGCAACAAGCCTTTGCCCAGATAAAGCAGGAGATCGCTCGTGTGGTAGCTTTTGACCCAGTCAGGATAAGACCGGAAGTGAAGAATATGCTCTACTCTACAACTGGGAACAATAGCCTGTCCTAGAGCCTTTGGCAGAAGAGGCCTGGGGATTCTAGAGCCGAAGTTACAAAGGGTCCAAAGCCAACTACACACCAACAGAGAAGGAAATCTTGGCCGCCTAGGAAAGAGTTCAAGCCACCTCAGAGGTGATTGGCACAGAAGCACAACTCCTCCTGGCACCCCAACTAGCGGTGCTGGGGTGGATGTTTAAAGGAAAGGTTCCCTCTACCCATCACGCCACCGACGCCACATGGAGCAAATGGATTGCCCTCATCACTCAGTGCACCTGTATTGGAAACCCGAATCGCCCTGAGATTTTAGAAGTAATTACCAACTGGCCAGAAAGTCAAAACTTTAATCTCACAGATGAAGAGGAGCAGGAACAAGTGACATGTGCTAAAGAAGCTCCACCATATAACCAACTGCCAGCCAAAGAAACACGCTATGCTCTTTTCACTAATAATTTCTGCCGCATCATAAGTATAAACCAGAAGTAAAAAGCAGCCATATAAAGCCCCATATGACAAGTTGCACAAGCCACTGAAAGAGAGGGTGGATCTAGTCAACTAACTGAACTCAAAGCTGTTCAACCAGCCCTGGGCATTGCTGAAAGAGAGAAGTGGCCAAAGCTCTACCTCTACACCGAGTCACGCATACACTGATTGGCATTCGCCAATTCTCTGTGGGCTTTGCTGGAAAGGTGGAAAAAGGCCAACTGGAAGCGTAGGGGGAAACCAATCTGGGCTGCCGATGAATGGAAGGACACTGCCAGTCGGGTAGAGAAGCTACTTGTGGAAGTCCGCCATGTAGGTGCCCATGTCCCCAAGAGCTGGGCTAACGAGGAGCACCAGAACAACGAGCAGTTAGATCAGGCTGCAAAGATAGAGGTGTCAAAGACAGACTTAAATTGGCAACACAAGTGAGAGTTGTTTCTAGCTCGATGGGCCCATGATGCCTCAGGTCATCAGGGCAGAGATGCCACCTATAAGTGGGCATGAGACCGAGGGGTGGATCTAACCATGGACAATATTTCTCAGGTTATCCATGACTGTGAGACGTGTGCTGCCATCAAGCAGGCCAAGTGGGCGAAGCCGCTATGGTATGACAGGCAATGGTCCAAGTATAAGTACAGGGAAGCCTGGCAGATTGACTACATCACCCTTCCCCAAACCCGCCAAGGCAAGCGCTATGTGCTGACCATGGTGGAAGCCACCACTGGATGGTTAGAGACCTACCCCGTGCCTCACGCTACTACCCGGAACACCATCCTGGGCTTTGAAAAGCAAATCCTGTGGAGACATGGCACCCCAGAGAGAATCGAGTCGGACAATAGGACCCGCTTCAAGAACAGCCTTATAAACACCTGGGCTAGAGAACATGGCATTGAATGGATATATCACATCCACTCATGCACTTTGAGGATCATCAAGGCCCTCCCTTTTGTGGTCAGGGCACCTGCCACTAGACCACGTTGCTCAAAGCCTCATCTAACCTGACATTGAACACTGCCAGGGATAGGGCATCCACAACTTCTCTGGAAAACCTGTCTCACTGCCTTGCCACCCTCATGGTACAGCATTTGTACCTGTTCTGTAATATAAACCTGCCCTCTTTCCATTTAAGGCCGTTCCCCTGTGTCCTATCATTCCAAAGTCTTGTATATATATTTTTTCCAGCCTTCTTATAACCCCCTTTCAGCACAGGAAGGATGTTCTAAGTGCTGCTAAAGCCTTTTTTCCAGGCTGAAAAACCCCAGCCCTCCCAGCTTGCCTTCATAGGAGAGGTTCTTTAGCCCTTATTTCTCTTCCGGAGTCACTTCAGCAGGTTCATGTCCTTCTCATGTTGGAGGCCCCAGAGCTGGACACAGCACTCTGCATCCCAGGAAAACCATGAAAACTATTCAGTTCCCTGTGGATATTTAAAACGTGTCATTTCCTGGTCTTCCATGTCTCAAGGTAGATGATACTGGAATTTACTTTTTTTAGGAATGTAGGAGCATTTGGGATGCTGGCAAAAGGAACAGCCCTAAGTAAAGGTCTTTAGTTTTTCCAGAGAGGAAATGTTCTCCTAATGCAGCCTCTGTTTTTTCCTCTTCTCTTGTTTTTGTTTGTTTGTTTTTTAATTCTGATTGCTGAACTTAGTTTTAGCACTAAATCACTCATACAAAAAGGCAATCAGGAGTTAGAGCTGCAGTCTTAGATTTTAATGTCAGATAAACAAGATGCAACATCACATAATTTAAATAATTTTAATACTACATTAGCATATTTCCTTATGTAACTGGCACAGAGCTACTAAAATGCTGGTTTAGGGCAGGAAAAATAGCAGAACATGAATTAGGTCTGTTCTTCAACAATATCAGACCTTTGAAACTAAACTCACAGCTCAGGAGTGCAAACTTAAATAAAGTTCAATAAAGATTTGGAGGATCTGTCTATGACCTGTAGGACATAGCTGGAGACAGATCTGGGGAGTTGTGGATGGTGCCAGAAAGAAGCCAGTGGCACGCAGGTGGGAACTGGGCATGCAGTGCACAGCAGGCAGGGTCTGCGAGCGAGCATTCCCCAAACACTCATGGGGGACACAGGAATCCTGTGAATCCAGCAGGGAGCCCTGGGCAACCAGTCCATCTTCCTCTGCTTCCAAGCAGCCAGAGGTCAAAACCCAACCTGGCAGAGCCCATATAAATAAAAGAGGCACCAATGTAGGTAGTGGAGTGAGGCCTATTTCAGATGTCTCTTCAGCGCCTTTTCACAGCAGTTTTCATTTTGCAGCACTGTGGTGGCTGCTAGGAAAAGTGATTGCCTCTCCTGGGAGGCAATCTTTCCTTCCTGCAGGAGAGGAGCAAGCAGGTTGAGCCTTTGGTAAACCAAGTGATGGAGCAGAGATTCACCTGGAGCAGGACCCACAAGGTGGCTGTGCTCTGTGGGGAGCCCAGCAGTAGGATTACCCTTGGTCTGGTGCTTTGTGGTGGCATTTCCCAGTCTCCATGACTTCTCCTTGTTCCTGGGAAGGCAGAGTGGCTGGGTGCATGCTTGTGGGTGGGCTGTGCAGAGGCAGCAGCAGGAAGGAGTACACAACTGAATCCCTGCCCAGAACATGGGTGTTGTTTTCAAGACCATGGCACTGGATGAACCATTTCTCCCAAGAGCTGTAAGCTGTCTGGAGAGCTTGGCCAGCTGGATCTTCATGGCAAATCCATCTGAGTCTCTACAGACATACAACTAAGGGAAACTTAGCTGTAAATATACTGACATGAACTGGAGAGAGATTTAAAATATTTATCCTAGAGCAGAGCTTGGGATATAAATAAGCTCCCTGTCTGTTTCACTGCACGCAAGGCTCAGAAGTGCAGCTGTCCCTTTGTCCCCAGCTCGAAGAGTCTTCTTTGGGACCAGCAGGTTTCTTATGGGTGGGTGTCACCCTGGTTTTTCTGAGTTTTTGAAAGCCATTTGATTGTTCATAAGATGGAGTCAGTCTTTTTAGCTTCTGTACAATATTAGGAGCAGTTTTTGCCTTTTCTCACACATGTAACATAAACAAATCCTTTGTTTTTCATTCTCTGTCCTTTGTTTGTATATTTCTAACCTGAAAACAATTGTAACTGACAGTTGGTCTGGCCGTTCAGCTGGGAGGTGATAACTCCAGAAGCCAATCCACAGCCAGACCCACAAATGTATAAAAAGTAAGAAATAAACAGGCAGAGGGTCTCTTGACCTTGGCTCAGCCTTGGGCTGTGGGAGATTAGGGACAGGCGGTCGGAAGATATCGCGCTGTACGGGCAGACAGAACCCCTCTCTCAACTCTTAGTTGGTTAGTGTCCTTGATAAGATAAGCAATACCTAACCTGTAACGTAAGCAGACGGATGTGATGTAGCAAACAGAGGTTTTATAACCCCATGTAACCAGTTAATAAACGCCATTAGCCGTCCACCACATTGGTGTCTGTGAGCTGATGGACCGAGCAGCCTGGGTGTGGCTGCCGTGTCGTTCCTGAACCAGGTCACTACACCTCAGCGGAGGTAACAAGTGGTGCCGAAAAACCCGGGAGTCGCCCTGGACATCGGGAGTCGCCTGGATGGGTGAACGACGGCCGAGCGGCTGGTCCAGCTCAGCGGGAGGGACGCCTCCGGACCCACGCAGAGGATGGAAGCTCTCGTGAAGGTCGTTTCTCAGATTCATAAGCAGTGGGGAATTGATTGTAAAGCAAAAGATTTTACCCTTGCAGTGACGAGGCTTTTGCAACTTAGTATTATTGATCGTCCGGTGGATATCCTCTACCCAGATGTTTGGGATCAATGTACTAAAGCTCTTGCCGAAGACACAATGTCTTCCAGCTCAGGGAAAAATCTTAAAGCATGGGGGAGGGTCGTAAAATCATTACAGAAGGCGTTGCATGAACAGGACACCTGGAGAGCTGCGCGAAATTGTTTAAAGGTTTCCCCCCAATTAGGTATCGCAGCAGCAACGCAAACTTTCTCAGAGGGAACTGTTGTTGAGAATTTTCAGAATGTAAAAGAATGTACTCTGAATGTTAGTGATAATGCTCAGAGTGTTGATGAAGTCGGTTTGGCTGAATGTATGGGCTCGGGATCAGAAGGTCAAGAGCTTGCTTCGAGGCCCCCGGGCTCAAGGCCGCTCACTGAAGAGATAAAACAGATGCAGTCATTTTACAGCGGTCTAGCTGAAGAAGCTAGGAACGCTGAAAAAGTGGGGGAGGGACCTCCACCTTATGCGCCTCAAGATAGCGCTGAAAACAAAGAGAGCTCGTTTGCTAATGCGGGGGCGCGCGAGCAGAAAAAGGGAGGAGAGCGCAAAGAGAGAGCTGAAGCTAATCTTTGCCAAAAAGCGCATTTTTCTAAGGCAAGAAGCTCCCACAGCAGGAGGCGGGGGGAGCGCAGGGGCAGAGGGCAGCTCAGCCCAGAGAGAAAGGGGCGGGGGCCAAGGGAGAAAGAGTGGCCCAGCCCCGAGAGAAAGGGGCAGGGGCCCAGAGGGAAGGGACGGCCCAGCCCTGAGGGAAAGGGGCCGGGTCGGAGCCCGACCAAAAGGCTCCAGAGCCCGGAAGCAGCCAGTCCGTCGACTTCCGGCTCTGACTCGGACTTCAGCTGGGACTGGGACAGACGGTCCTCTGCAGCCGGCTCTGACTCCGGCTCTGACAAAGAAGAAATAACAGTATATAAAATCAGTAATAACAATGTTTCTACTTGGGTTGAGGGGAAGTCAGAAAAAGAACCAACTCCTCTCACAGACTGGAAGAAGATAAAAATGGCATGCTTTAAATGCAGCCAGGCATTTAAATTGGGCAAACGTGCAAATTATCAGACTCCCACCTTCAGTGCCCCAGTCATTCAAACCCTATCAGATTCTCACAGCATGCAGACACAGGAGAGAGGCCACATCTGGCACCTCCTCCTCATTCCGTCCTTTAGCTATCTACCAAAAACCTAAGTCAGATCCTTACAATTTGTTTCTTAGTGTGTTAAATGCTACCTTTTTGTCGTTGAACCAATCCAATCCAAACTTTAAAAAATCATGCTGGTTATGTTATAATGCAGAACCTCCTTTTTATGAGGGTGTCACCCTTGATGCTCCTTTTGAATACTCTGCAGCAAACAATCCACACAACTGTAAGTGGGACACACCCGGGAGAGAAATTACCCTGAATCAAGTCACAGGCCGAGGCAAATGCTTTGGCAGTGTAACCGTAGCAAAGCAGATGGGAAATATCTGTACTGAGTTCATCCAACCTAGTCAAAAAACTGACAAGTGGCAGTTCCGTTCCTATCAGGAATGTGGGTCTGTCAACAAATTGGAATAACCCCCTGTGTGTACCTTAGCAAATTCAATAACCTTGCTGACTTTTTTGTCCAAGTTCTGATTGTTCCTAGAGTCCTGTATCACCAAGAAGAAGAAATGTATCACTTTTTAGAAGAAACCATCCTGCTCCGCAAAAGAGAAGTAATGACAGGTATAACCATTGCAATGCTCCTTGGCCTAGGAGCCACTGGCACAGCCACAGGTGTTTCAGCTCTCGTCACCCAACATCAAAGACTTTCTCAGCTGCAAATGACAATTGACGAAGACTTACTGAGAATTGAAAAATCCATCTCCTCTCTGGAAAGATCTATCTCCTCGCTTTTGGAAGTCGTCTTGCAGAACAGGCGAGGACTGGACCTCTTGCTCATGCAGCAAGGAGGCCTGTGTGCCGCTTTGACAGAAGAATGCTGTTTTTATGCAGACCACACCGGAGTCGTGCGAGATTCCATGGCCGAACTGAGAGGAAGACTGGCCCAGAGAAAGAGAGAGAGAGAGGCCCAACAAGGATGGTTCGAGTCATGGTTCAATCAGTCCCCATGGCTAGCCACCCTTGTTCCCACATTAATAGGCCCTCTCACCATGATACTCCTGACATTGATTTTTGGGCCTTGCATTTTGAACAAGTTAGTGTCGTTTGTTAGAAGACGTTTAGACAAAGTCGACATCCTATTTGTCGAACGCATGCAATTATCGTGAAGTGTGTTTGTTACTAACATTTTATATTATTTTTGTATCCTATTATACTAACTTTAACAGCTTTTGTATTTTTATGACATTTATACTTTTATGACATTTATACTTTTATAACATTTATATTTTTATAACATTTATACTTTTATAACATTTATACTTTTATACTTTTATACTTTTATACTTTTTTATTTAGTCATGAGGGGGGCGGGAAATGTGGGAGATTAGGGACAGGCGGTCGGAAGATATCGCGCTGTACGGGCAGACAGAACCCCTCCCTCAACTCTTAGTTGGTGAGTGTCCTTGATAAGATAAGCAATACCTAACCTGTAACGTAAGCAGACGGATGTGATGTAGCAAACAGAGGTTTTATAACCCCATGTAACCAGTTAATAAACGCCATTAGCCGTCCACCACATTGGTGTCTGTGAGCTGATGGACCGAGCAGCCTGGGTGTGGCTGCCGTGTCGTTCCTGAACCAGGTCGCTACGCCTCAGCGGAAGTAACAGGGCTCTCTTGGAGGAACATCTCTGCCCTGCAAATCTCTCGTCTCCGCGTGCTTGCTTTGCGTGTCACGATCTCAAGTGGGCTTGAAACCCATACAGATGGTGTAAACATACAGCTGTCAGCAAAAATGGAGAGGGTATTTGCAGTCGTGTAGATGTGAATTTTCGACACCAACGTCTGTCCCCTCATTGCTCCTACAGCTGCCCTACTGTCCCGCGCAGCCTCTGATTGGCTGGCGCTGTGAGAGGAGCTGGACTCTGCCCAGCAACTGTGAGTCAGAGGCACGCCATGTGCTGATTGGCTGGAGTTCAGTGGGTGTGGCCAGAGGCACGGATTTCTGCCTGGCATCTGTTTTCGTCATCAGTGCTGCGTGCTCTGATTGGCCAGACTCCATTTAGGGGTGGGGACGGGATTCTCTGGGTGTCACTGAGACACACAAAGAAATCACAGGCAGACAAGAGATTTTCGCAGAGGTTCCTCTGATCCAGCTCCCAGCTGGAAGAGTGGAGAGAAGAGACCCCTTTGTTTATTCTTTTACTTTTATACATTTGTGGGTCTAGCAGAAGATTGGCTTTTTGGGGTTTCCACCCCTCAGCCTCAGTGGCCAGACGAATTGTCAGTTACAATTGTTTTCAGGTTAGAAATATGCAAACAAAAGACAGAGAATGCAAAACAAAGGATTTGTTTATATTACTTCTGTGGGAAAGGTAGAAAAACTGCTCTAATATTCTACAGTAACTAAAAGATCTGACTCCATTTATGAAAATCAAAAGGCTAATAAAGAAACTCAGAAAAACCAGGGTAACGTCTGGGGACCAGGAGCCCCCCGGATTTGGGGGTTCCGATCCCCCCGTAGCCCTTGGGGAACCCCCAAAATGGGCTGAAAGCGGCAGGAGCCACCCAAAAATGAGAAAAAAGGGAAAAAAGGGAATGGGAGGGGATGGGATTGTGGGGAGGGGTCTCTTCCTGGGGGCAGGGTCCCTTTTTGGGGCTGGTCTCTCCCCGATCCCTATTCCATTTGCAGTCCCTTTCCCATTTTGGATCACATTCCCGTTCCGATCCCATTTCCTATCCCATTCCTGTTCTCAGTCCAGTTCCCAGTCTCATTCCCATTCCTGATCCCATTCCCTTTCCCATTCCCTTTCCCGTTCCCAATCCCGTTCCTGCTGCTGTTTCCAGGGAATGGCTCCGATCTCAACTCCAAACCCAGAGGAGTCAAATCCTGGGGGATCAAACACCCAAATCTGGGGTCAAACACCCCAAATCCTGGGTGATAAAACACCCCAAATCCTGCGGGGGATCAAACACCCTAATCCAGGGGCCCAAACACCCCAAATCCAGGGGTCAAACACCCAAATCCTGGGGGTGATCAAGCATTCCAGATCTGGGGGATCAAACATCCCAAATCCAGGGGTCAACTCCCTGACCTCATCCTGGGGGGGATCAAACACCCCAAACCCACACATTCAGCCTCCCCCTTGGCCCCAAACTCAGATTTTAGGATCAATCCCCCCAAATCCCAAACCTTGGTGTTGTGGTTTCAGGCAGATTTTGGGAGAAACCCTCCCATGAAGCCCCCCTTCCCTCCCCCAACTGGTTCGGGAAAAGATTTCCTCAGAGAGAAATGGAAAAAACCTGTTTATTAAACAGGCAAAGCACTCCCAGCACAATACCCGATGACAAGAGCTTCATGCTGCTTACGGTGGGATAACAAACTTAAAGAAAGTCTCCTCTTGAAGATAGTCACTGTGCTCCACCGCTCCGTCTCCGCTGATGTTGGGAGAAAAGGAGATGTGCAGGGCTGGTCTTGGTGGGGTGGGTCCCCTGTGGAGGCCCCCCGGTGCTTCCTCCAGGTCCTTAGTCCGGAGAGGTTGGAACAGTTCTGAGGAGAGGAAAAAGAAAAAAAGGAAGGAAAAAAAGAAGAGGGAAAAAAAAAAAACGGCAAAAAGCTTCAGCTATTCTACAGCATCTAACTACGTTAGCACTAAACTAACTAACTAACTGCCGGGGAAAAAACCAACAGAGCTTCTTTCATCTTGCAGTGTTCCAACTCCCCTGCTTCAAGGTCACTCCGAGGAGCAGAGTTTTCCTGGGGAAAAACAAACCACGCTTCCCCTCCCCTTTGCACCCAACAGACAATTGGGGGATACACAGTCACCCCAGGACATTTTCCACCCCTTATCCCCATATCGTCGACTTACGGACAAAACCAACGCATATTCCACATCGTGTATTTATCCACATAAAACTTCCATCCATTCTCCCACCAAAAAAAAAAAAAAAAAAAAAATTATGAGAAATACCTGTCATGCTCCTGTCACGTTCCACAATGAGCCACTGAATCCAGGCCCCAGGCTGCAGGGCAGCAGGATTCCTCTCTCACTTACTCATACCTTCAATACTTGCTCATACTTTCAACGCTTAACACATACCCTCTCACTTACACATTTCCTTCTATTTCATTCTGTGTGGTTTAATGTACAGACAATGGCAATAGCATTCAGCAGACAGTGATGTTTGTAAATGATTCTCACCCAACAATCAGATCTCCCTGAGGTACACATCGTGTTGTTCCATCTTTCTGCATTATCCACCATGTGCAACCTGGTCTCTGAGCAAAGACAACCCCACAAATGGGTTTGTCTGTACTTGAGGCAGACTTGATCCACACTGTCTTCCCTAACAGACCTCTGACATGCACTACTGGGACTTTATCTCCATCTATTGTATGCAGAGGCTCAGGCGGGGCCTGCTCCGTTTGTGGAGCCTCGGGTGTTGACCAACCTGGTGGCCTTTGCCAAATGCTGCTCCCAATTCTTGAAAGATCCCCCACCCAATGCTTTCAACTGGGTTTTTAACAATGCATTGTGCGTCTCCACTTTGCCTGCAGCGGGTGCATGGTAGGGAATATGGTACACCCACTCATCGCCGTGTTCTGTAGACATTTGCTTCGCTGCAGACTCCAGGACGGTGTGGATGAATGTAGATGAGAGCTCTCTGAAGTTGGGTTTTAGAAGATGAGGTTTATAGTAAAGGATATGAGGCCTTGCTCTGAGCTGCCAGGCGCAACTCGTGGCAAGGCCTAGGGAGGTGGGGGAAGGAAGAGGTATGGAGTGGGGGAAGGGAGAGGAAATTCCAAGAGAGGAAAGTCCTCGGGGAAGGGTGCCAGGCAAAGAGGGAGAGGGGAAAGAGCAAAGGGCAAAAAGAGAAACCCACCCTCGCAGCCCCCTTATAGGGGGCTTCAGAGTGGGCTGGAAGAAGACTTGGGCCAATGGGGTTACAGATACCTGATACTTCAGGGGAGGGTTACAGGTGTGGGATGAACCATACATTGGGGGTGAGGCAGAACATTCCATTTGACCTCTGGGTCTATCTGCAGGTGACCTTCAGCTCACCACATAACTGTTTTCCCAGACATCCAGTAGCTAGGACATCTCAAACATCAAAACTTGCTTTCAATTCTATCTCACTTACAGGTTTCACATTCTCAGGATCTAAGCAATCATATTTATAGGGCTTTCTGGCTTCATCCTCCCCAACAATGTTCCCTAGCCCAGGTGTTAATAAGGCTGTTCTTGAAATGAGTCCCGTTGTCTGACTCAATTCTCTCGGGGGTACCATGCCTCCACAGGACTTGCTTCTCTAGGCCCAGGATGGTGTTTCGGGCAGTAGCATGGGGCACAGGGTAGGTCTCCAGCCACCCCGTGGTGGCTTCCACCATTGTGAGCACGTAGCGCTTACCCTGACATGTCTGGGGTAGGGTAATATAATCAATCTGCCAGGCTTCTCCATACTTATATTTAGACCACCGTCCATCATACCACAGGGGCTTCACCCGCTTGGCCTGTTTGATGGCAGCACATGTCTCACAGTCGTGGATAACCTGAGAAATACTGTCTAAGGTTAGATCCACCCCTCGGTCTCAGGCCCACTTATAGGTGGCATCTCTACCCTGATGACCTGAGGCATCATGGGCCCGTCGAGCTAAAACCAACTCTCACTTGTGTTCCCAAGCTAAATCAATCTTTGAGACTTCTATTTTTGCTGCCCAATCTACCTGCTTGTTGTTTCGATGCTCCTCATTAGCTCTACTCTTGGGGATGTGGGCATCTACATGGCGGACTTTCACAGGTAGTCTCCCTACCCTGGGAGTAATGTCTTTCCACTCCTCAGCAGCCCAAATTGGTTTCCCTCCATGCTGCCAATTAGCCTCTTTCCACCTCTCCAGCCATCCCCACAGAGCATTGGCTACCATCCATGAATCGGTATAGAGGTAGAGCCTCGGCCACCCCTCTCTTTCAGCAATATCCAAGGCCAATTGAACAGCCTTGAGTTCTGCAAGTTGACTTGATCCACCCTCTCCTTCAGTGGCCTCAGCAACCTGTCGTGTGGGGCTCCACATGGCTGCTTTCCACTTCCGGTTCATCCCTACAATACGACAGGAACCATCAGTGAAAAGGGCATAATGTGTCTCCTCTGCTGGCAATTGGTTGTATGGTGGAGCCTCTTCAGCCCATGTCACTTGCTCTTCTTCTTCATCTGTGAGACCAAAATTTTCACCCTCAGGCTAATTGGTAATTATTTCCAAAATCCCAGGGCGATTCAGCTGACCCATATGGGCGCGCTGCGTGATAAGAGCAATCCACTTGCTCCATGTGACATCAGTGGCATGATGGGTGGAGGGAACCTTCCCTTTGAACATCCACCCCAGCACAGGCAGTCGGGATGCCAGGAGGAGTTGCGTCTCTGTGCCAATCACCTCCGAAGCGGCTTGAACTCCTTCATAGGCTGCTAAGATTTCCTTCTCAGTTGGGGTGTAATTGGCTTCAGACGCTCTGTAGCTTCGACTCCAAAATCCTAGTGGCCGGCCTTGAGTCTCACCAGGCCCCTTCTGCCAAAGGCTCCAGGACAGGCCATTGTTCCCAGCTGCTGAGTAGAGCACGTTCTTCACATCTGGTCCCGTCCTCACTGGGCCAAGGGCCACTGCATGAGCGATCTCCTGCTTGATCTGGGCAAAAGCTTGTTGCTGCTCAGGGCCCCAGTGGAAATCGCAGTTTTTGCGGGTGACCAGGTAAAGAGGGCTTACAATCTGACTATACTCGGGAATAGGCATCCTCCAGAAACCTATAGCACCTAGGAAAGCTTGCGTCTCCTTCTTATTAGTTGGTGGAGACATCGCTGTGATCTTGTTGATGACATCAGTAGGAATCTGCCGCTGCCCATCTTGCCACTTTACTCCCAGGAACTGGATCTCAGGAGCTGGTCCCTTAACTTTACTCTTCTTGATAGCGAAACCGGCTTCCAGGAGAATCTGGATGATTTCCTTTCCCTTCTCAAACACTTCTGCTGCTGTGTTCCCCCACACAATGATGTCATCAATATACTGTAGATGTTCTGGAGCCTCACCCTTTTCTAGCGCGGTCTGGATCAGTCCATGGCAGATGGTGAGGCTGTGCTTCCACCCCTGGGGCAGTCGGTTCCAGGTGTACTGCACTCCCCTCCATGCGAAGGTAAACTGAGGCCTGCATTCTGCTGCCAAAGGAATGGAGAAAAATGCATTGGCAATGTCAATTGTGGCATACCATTTTGCTGCCTTGGACTCCAGCTCGTACTGGAGCTCCAACATGTCTGGCACGGCAGCTCTCAGTGGTGGTGTCATCTCATTCAGTGCACGGTAGTCCACAGTCAATCTCCATTCTCCTTCAGATTTGCGCACAGGCCAAAAGGGGCTGTTGAAGGGTGAGTGGGTTTTACTAACCCCCCCTTGGCTCTCCATCTCTTGAATCATCTTATGGATGGGAATCACAGCATCTCGAGTTGTCTTATACTGTCGGCGGTGCACTATAGAAGTGGCAATTGGTACCTGTTGCTCTTGTACTTTCAGGAGTCCTACTGCAGATGGATTCTCGGACAGTCCAGGCAAGGTGTTCAATTGCCGGATGCCCTCTGTCACTACAGCCGCTATCCCGAATGCCTGCCTGAGTCCTTTCGGGTCTTTGAAATACCCACTTCGGAGGTAATCTATAC
Organism: Hirundo rustica; assembly: GCF_015227805.2. Lineage (NCBI taxonomy): Eukaryota > Metazoa > Chordata > Aves > Passeriformes > Hirundinidae > Hirundo > Hirundo rustica. The sequence goes on from NC_053483.1 coordinate 38,840, forward strand.
CCAAAATGCATGGGGCCTCTGGGCCAGTCACAATAGGGTGTTTCTTCCACTCCTTTCCAGTTAGGCTCACATCTGCTTCCACCAAAGAAAAATCTTGTGATCCCCCTGTCACGCCAGCGATAGAAACAGATTCTGCCCCTACATGTCTTGATGGCATTGATGCACTGAGCACCAGTATCAACCAAGGCCTCATAGTCTTGTGGCTCAGATGTGCCAGGCCAACGAATCCACACAGTCCAAAATACGCAGTTTTCCCTAGCCTCTACCTGGCTAGAGGCAGGGCCCCTCTAAGCCTGGTTATCCTTCTTTCCTTGAGCATATGTCTTAGAGGTTCCTTCAAGGGGGTCGGACACGTCATCATCGTCATACCTGGCAGTTCGGTTACGGGCAACTGGAGCTGCTTCCCTTTTAGTGGAACTCCCTCTTTGGGTCTTGACTTCTTTCAATTCACGCACCCGTTGTGCCAGGGCAGCCATAGATTTTCCATCCCATCTGTTCATATTTTCTCCACAATCCTGCAGGAAGAACCACAGCTCAGCGCATGGAGTGTACCCACTCTCCCTAGCCGGGGAGCGTCTACGTTGGGTACTAGAACCTCTGATCTGTACTGCTGAGATTTGGAGAAGGTCCTCTCTAATCTCCTCCCTGAGTCTCTTATGATTCTCATCTATCTTATCCTCTAGTTTCTGTAGATGTGTTTCTACAGCTGCGATTCTGGCGTGTGTTGGGCCATGCACAGCATCTGCATATGCTTGGAGCTTCTTTGCCATATCAAGCACCGTCTCCTCCATGTCCTCCCGCTTCATTACTGCTAAAGCAGAAGCGTATTCTAATGGCCTGAGTCGTATAAGTTTTCGCCACATCACAGATGTACATGATACCAAGTCTGGGTTCCTAGTGTTTATGTCATCTGAGAAGACCATCTCTGCCACTGCCATTTCTCTCAAGTGTTGAATCCCTTGTTCTATGGTCTTGCATGCTGCATATAGAGATCATCTGCACACAAGTGCAGATGATCTTTCTGCCACACTTCCTAGGACCCGTATCCAGAGACTGCAAGGACTAGCCTCTCTCATCATCTCCTGGTCGATGACTGGATCATGTGACAGGGATCCCAGATGACTCGCTTCAGTGCTGTCCATAATTGTAGCCTCGCCTGCAGCATCCCAAAGACGGACTAACCAACTAGTTATAGATTCATCAGGTTGTCGCCGGTAATCTTTTCTTAGGCCCCGAAGGTCCTTCAGGGAAAAGGAATCAATATTGGCTTCTGATCCTGTGCTAGAAGCTTTGGCTTCTGATTTTGGTGAAGGTCTCTTGGGTCATCATCGTCCACTGGTCGATCAGTTTTGAGTGTGTGCTTCTTTGCTGGAGCAACTGCCAGGGGGCTTAGTGACTGGTTTAGCTGCCGACTCAGGCTCAGGTTCTAGTTTAGCTGATGGCTTCATAACTGGGGTGTTGGCTGCAGCCTGAGTGACCGGGTGTCCTAGGGTAACTTTATGATGCCTGTATCCCCAATCGTCTGTTCTGTTTGTGCTGTATATTGAGTCCTGTGCCTTTAAGACTGGTTCTAAGAGCAAGGAGAAGCGCGGAGTTTGTTTTGAGAAAACTACCTGACTCCTCCACATTCTTCTGCGGACAGCGTGTTCGGCAGAGGCTTGGAGAGACTGCAGGACAGAGATTTTTTTTTCTTTGCTTTTAGTTAGTTTCAGCTAGCTAGGGCAGAGAATTTCCCTGGACTGTTTTTTTTTTTTCTTTTTCTTGGAACTGTTTAAACCTGCTCTGGACTGAAAACCCAGGGAAGCACTGGGGGCTGCACCTGCGGCCCACTGGGGCCTGGACCTCGGCATTTTCCAGCAGCGCCGGAGGGACTGGGACTGAGGAGACGCTGAGAGAGAGAGCCGAGCTACACCCACGGCAAGGACTTTCTCAGTTTGCCATCTCACTTCAGAAGGAGAGGTTTTATTGTTTCATACTATTCATTCTTTATACTTGTATGCACTTCATTTGTTTAGTAAAATAGTTTTTTCCACTTTTCTCCAAAGAGGGTTTTGGTTTTTTTTTTCCGGACCAGTTGGAGGGAGGGGCCACGTGGGTTTGCTTCCTTAGAGGGATCCTATACAGGGGTTTTCTCCCAAATTTGTCCCAAACCAGGACATATTTCTAACTGGCGCCCACTGCGGGGCACGAGAGAGTGGAAAAAACTTGTATTGATTATTATTAACTGCATTTTTTGGTTGTCCTTTGGGTGGGGATTAAACAGTCAGTGGCCATGTTGCTTCTTGAATTCCTAATGTCTCTTAGAATGGAGTCTTTTCTGCATTTCTGTTCCCTAGGCTTTTTTGAGGTCTTAATACCTTTCTGGTCCCTAGGTTTGTTTTCTTACCCAGAAATAGCTCCAATATTGTCCCTAACATACAGCTTTTACACTAGGGATGCACAAATTAGAATAGTTATTTTGCTGGGTTCGGTGATTATGGTTTACAAGAAGCTTGTAAAGATACTGGAGTTTGTTCTGGGTATGTTCAGTTTATGGTTTTTTCGTCCTACCCTGCGTCCTAGTTCCAGCAGCATGTTTTGGGGATTTATCAACAATTGCACCCAGTTTGTTAGAGGAGGAGTAGGGGATGAGGCTCTTCAGCCTCTTCTTTCCTTCTTCTCTTTTGAGTCAGTTACATCACTTTTGGAGAAGGTTCAGCGTCTCCTGAATGTTAAAGACCCCACCTCCCTGGTATTTCACCTGGTGACTTTCCTCTATATGGTTTATAGCTTTTCTAGAATGAGTCACACACTGCTAAACACTGTAGGGCAGCAGATGGAGGCAAGGGAGCAGGGAGATAAATCAGTCACTCAGGCTGCAGCCAACCCCACAGCTATTCAGGCTGCAGCTAAACCAGACAGTGAGGCTAAGACACCGGCAGTTGCTGCAGTAAAGAAAGGAAAGAAGCACACGGACAAAACCGATCGACCAGTAGACGATGATTCAGGTGAAGGATCCTCAATGCCTCCTGACACCCAGTCAGGAGTCAAACCACCTGACACACAATCAGAAGCTGAAGCAACTGATGATACACAGTCAGAAGCTGAACCAACTGATACAAAATCGGAAGCCAAATCAACTGGCACAAGATCGGGAGTCCAACTAACTAGCACACGATCAGGAGCCCAACCAGCTGCTACAATATCAGGAGCCCAACCAACTGCTGCAAGAGCAGGAGCCCGACCAACTGCTGCAAGAGCAGGAGATACTATTGAGTCCTTTTCCCTGAAGGACCTTCGTGGCCTAAGAAAGGATTATACTTGACGACCTGATGAATCTATAATTAGTTAGTTAGTCCGTCTTTGGGATGCTGCAGGCGAGGCTACAATACTGGATGGCACTGAAGCGAGACATCTGGGATCCCTGTCACATGATCCAGTTATTGACCAAGAAATGATGAGGGAGGCTAGTCCTTGCAGTCTCTGGGAACGGGTCCTGGGAAGTGTGGCACAAAGATATCTCTGTGCCGATGATCTCTATATGCAGCAAACCCAGTGGAAAACCATTGAACAAGGGACCCAGCGCTTGAGGGAAATGGCAGTGGCGGAGATTGTCTTCTCAGATGACATAAACATTAGGAACCCCGACTTGGTACCATGTACACCTGTGATGTGGCGAAAACTTGTACGACTTGGGCCACAAGAATACTCCTCTGCTTTAGCAATAATGAAGCGGGATGAGACAGAGGAGACTGTGCTTGATATGGCGAAGAAGCTACGAACATATGCAGATGCTGTGCATGGTCCAACACATGCAAGAATTGCAGCTCTGGAAACACAGGTGCGGGGATTAGCAGACAAGATGGAGGAGAATCACAAAGAACTCAAGCAGGACATTCTCCAGATCTCTGCAGTACAAGTTAGGGGCTCTGGCACCACACGCAAACGTTCCCTAGATAGAGAGGGAAAAGGCATCCCACGGGCTAAGCTGTGGGTCCTCCTGCGTGAATGTGGAGAAAACATGAAAAGATGGGATGGAGAATCTACTGATGCTATGACACAACGGCTGCATGAATTGTTGGATGGCAAGACTATGAGAGGAAGTTCCAGCAAGAAGGAAGCAGCTCCGGTTACCCAGGGAAATAAGGATAATCAGGCTTAGAGGGGCCCTGCCTCTAGCCAGGTAGAGGCTAGGGAAAACCGTGTTTTTTGGACTGTGTGGATTCGTTGGCCTGGCACATCAGAACCACAAAAATACGAGGCCTTAGTTGACACTGGTGCACAGTGCACATTACTTCCATCAAGACATGTGGGGGAAGAATCTGTTTCCATTGCTGGGGTGACAGGGGGTTCACAAGATTTTACTTTGGTGGAGGCTGATGTGAGCCTGACTGGAAATGAGTGGAAGAGACACCCTATTGTGACTGGCCCAGAAGCTCCATGCATTTTGGGCATAGACTTCCTCCGAAATGGGTATTTCAAAGACCCAAAGGGATTTAGGTGGGCATTCGGGATAGCAGCTTTAGAGACAGAGGGTGTTAGGCAGTTGAATACCTTGCCTGGACTATCAGAGAACCCATCTGCTGTAGGTCTTCTGAAGGTGGAAGAGTAACAAGTGCCAATTGCCACTTCAATAGTGCATCGCCGACAGTACAGAACAACTCGAGATGCTGTGATCCCCATCCACAAGATGATCCGTGAGCTGGAGACACAAGGGGTGGTCAGCAAAACCCACTCACCCTTCAACAGCCCCATCTGGCCTGTGCGCAAGCCTGACGGAGAATGGAGATTGACTGTGGACTATCGTGCCTTGAACGAAGTGACTCCACCATTGAGCGCTGCTGTGCCGGACATGCTGGAACTCCAGTACGAGCTGGAGTCCAAGGCAGCAAAGTGGTACGCCACAATTGACATTGCTAATGCATTTTTCTCCATTCCTCTGGCTGCAGAATGCAGGCCTCAGTTTGCTTTCACCTGGAGGGGCGTGCAGTACACCTGGAACCGATTGCCCCAGGGGTGGAAACACAGCCCCACCATCTGCCATAGACTGATCCAGGCTGCACTGGAAAAGGGTGAGGCTCTGGAACATCTACAGTACATTGATGACATCATTGTGTGGGGAAACACAGCAATGGACGTGTTTGAGAAAGGAGAGAAGATCATCCAGATTCTCCTGAAGGCTGGCTTTGCTATCAAGAAGAGCAAAGTTAAGGGACCTGCTCGAGAGATCCAGTTTCTGGGAGTAAAGTGGCACGATGGAAGGCGTCAGATTCCCACTGAAGTCATCAACAAGATCACAGCAATGTGCCCACCAACTAACAAAAAGGAAACACAAGCTTTCCTAGGCGCCATAGGTTTCTGGAGGATGCACATTCCTGAGTACAGCCAGATTGTGAGCCCTCTCTACCTGGTCACCCGCAAGAAGAATGATTTCCACTGGGGCCCTGAACAGCAACAAGCCTTTGCCCAGATCAAGCAGGAGATCGCTCATGCAGTGGCCCTTGGCCCAGTGAGGACGGGACCAGAGGTGAAGAACGTGCTCTACTCAGCAGCCGGGAACAATGGCCTGTCTTGGAGTCTTTGGCAGAAGGGGCCTGGGGAGACTCGGGGCCGACCACTGGGATTCTGGAGCCGAAGCTACAGAGGGTCCGAAGCCAACTACACTCCAACAGAGAAGGAAATCTTGGCTGCCTATGAAGGAGTTCAAGCTGCCTCAGAAGTAGGAGGGACTGAAACACAACTCCTGCTGGCACCTCGACTACCAGTGCTGGGATGGATGTTCAAAGCAGAAGTTCCCTCTACCCACCATGCCACCAATGCGACATGGAGCAAATGGATTGCCCTCATCACTCAGCGCGCCCGCATTGGAAACCCAAATCGCCCTGGGATTTTGGAGATAATTACAAACTGGCCGGAAGGTGAAAACTTTGGTCTCATGGATGAAGAGGAGCAGGAACAAGTGACACGTGCTGAAGAAGCTCCACCATACAACCAACTGCCAGCAGAAGAAACACGCTATGCTCTTTTCACTGACGGTTCCTGCCGTGTCGTAGGGATGAAACGAAAGTGGAAAGCAGCTGTATGGAGCCCCACAAGACAGGTTGCACAAGCCACTGAAGGAGAAGGTGGGTCAAGCCAACTCGCTGAGCTCAAAGCTGTTCAACTGGCTCTGGACATTGCTGAAAGAGAGAAATGGCCAAAGCTCCACCTCTACACTGATTCGTGGATGGTAGCCAATGCTCTGTGGGGATGGCTGGAGAAGTGGAAAAAGGCCAACTGGCAGCGTAGGGGAAAGCCAATCTGGGCTGCAGATGAGTAGAAGGACATTGCCACTCGGGTAGAGAAGCTACCTGTCAAAGTCCGTCATGTAGATGCCCATGTCCCCAAGAGTCGGGCTAATGAGGAGCACCGAAACAACGAGCAGGTAGATCAAGCTGCCAAGATAGAGGTGTCAAAGATAGACTTAGATTGGCAACACAAGGGAGAGTTGTTTCTAGCTCGATGGGCCCATGATGCCTCAGGCCACCAGGGCAGAGATGCCACCTATAAGTGGGCCCGAGACCGAGGGGTGGATCTAACCATGGACAGTATTTCTCAGGTTATACATGACTGTGAGACGTGTGCTGCAATCAAGCAGGCCAAGCGGGTGAAGCCCCTATGGTATGGCAGGCGATGGTCCAAATATAAGTACGGGGAAGCCTGGCAGATTGACTACATCACCCTTCCCCAAACCCGCTCTGCGGATGCTGAGGCTGCTCTGGGCTCTGCCAGGGCTCTGCTGGGCTCAGCCCTGGGCACGGCTGGGCTCGCTCTGCCCTCATATTGCTCTGACAGTTTTGCATCAGACGAGCCCATTCCGAGCACAGCGATTGAGCTTTCTCTGCTTTTGCAGGAGAGTGAGACTCTCCTGCTGGCCAAGAGATTGCAGTCAGGGATCCACATCCAATTGGCAGGAACCCAAACACTCCACAGTCCCAGCTGAATCCCTAGATCTCCACAGAATGTTTCATCTGTCCCACTCTTCATTCCTTTTTGGCTGGAATTGTGCAATTGCCCTTTCTTCCTCCTCCAGAAGTGCCACAAGTGAGCAAAACCTGGAGAGTGGACGGTGTTCCTAGGGCAATGCAGTCTGGAGCTGATGGATGAAGAATCGCCCTTCTGCACCTCCAGACCAGAGCAAAAAGCTGTAAGTGGGACTTTGTGTCTTTAAGAAACCCCTGACAATTTCAAAGGGAATGTGCAGCTCATTCACAGGCTGAGAAGGAAGATCATCTTCTAAAGGATTGGGAGTTTGGCAAAGTTTAGATTCCCAGTCCTGCTTGGAGCTGGCGGGGCACAAAGCAATTTCCTATTGCTTCAACTACAATTTAAAATAATATTGGATACAAACTGCAAAATCTTTTTAAAAAGGCTGCTGAGGTCAGTAGGATGGACCCATGCCATCAGCACTTTTACAAAGTAAATAACTGAGATCCCATTTTAAACAGATCAGTTATCTCTTTTTCCAAAGTTGTAAAGTTTTTTTCACTACACATTTGGGTGTTGCTTTTATCTTTCTCGGTTTTTTCCTGTGGATTTTTTCTTTTTCTTTATTTTTTTTTTTAATAGAAAACATGTCCTAAGGAAGGAATGTCCTTTGCTGCTGGTTCCCGTGTGGAGCAGCTCCCTTCCTGCTGGCTGAGCTGCTCAGGCAGAGCCCGGCAGCTCCTGGCCCTGCAGGGCTGAGGCTTTTCCCCATTGCTGTGCACAGACTGATGGAGCAGCACTGCTGAACACGGGGACACACAGAGGGAGCAGAAGCAGCTGCCTTTGTCCACCTGAAGCTCCAAGGTGCAAACTCTGAGCACACAGGGCTGGAAGAGACTGTTTGCTGTGCTGCCCCACTTGTGCCCGGCCCAGCTCTGTGTGAGGCAGAGGGAGAACAAGGGGCAGCTCCCTGCCAGCCCCAGCCCAGGGACCCCTCCGGCCCCGGGGCTTGGGGCACTGTCAGCACCCGCTGCTCCAGCCACCGCTTCTGCTGGCCCTGACAGCAACAACCAAATTGTGGCTGATCCCGAGGGGCAGCAGCAGTGCCTGCATCTGATCCCTCCGTCTGGGGCAGGGCTGGACAAACGACCCCCACAGCAGCAGGAGCACGTGGAGCTGACTTTCAGCACAGCCCCTGCCACTCTTCCCTCCCGTGTGCACTGGTGTCACAGCAGCCTGAGGCACCTGGGAGCCCTCAGGGCCAGCAGGGACTTGAGATGGCAGCCCTGGGCTCCTGGGGCTTGTGCAAGGAACACAGCTGAGGACTCCCTCTGCATGTGCAGCTTCCAGATGGAAAAGGCTGCTGTGAGCAGGCAGCTCCAAGGGCAGAGAAAGGAGGCTCTCAACCCCTGGATCTGTGCCAGTTCCACAGTCCTGGGCAGCAGCCACCGAGCACAGGGGGAACAGAGGGCACAGCAAGAGGGACAAAAGCAGGCAAGGTCAGAGACTGGCAGGAGGCAGACCTGGGAGCAGGAACAGCTGCTTCATTGCACACCTGGAGAAAGCTCTTGGCTGTTTCTGAGCGCTGAAAGGCGTGAAGGGCAGAGAGGAGGCCACACCAAACCATGCTCCTGATTCCACACCCTCCCCTCTCAGTGTCCCAGAAGGAATTGGATGAACTGTATTCTTCTCTCTGAGTCGTCTCGTTCAGCATGAGCAGCTTAGCTCCAGGAGCTAAAGGAGCTGAAGCCTTAGGCCACAAGAGCTGAGCAAGAGGGACATTTTTGACCAAAGTAATGGTGCTAGCATGGACCTGACTGAATCCAGCAGATAAAATCATGGAATTATAGAATCCTCTCTGTTGGAAAAGACCTCAGAGCTCATCAAGTCCAAGTGTTAAGCCAGCAATGTCAAGCCCACCACTAAACCCTGAAGTGCCAAGGCCTGGACAAGAGGCCTGACTGAGGCCTGAACAACAGGCCCTGAGCCAAAGGTGACCTCTGCATGAACCTTCCAGCCAAAGGTTATCTTTGTATCTGCTCGTTAACAAAATATGCATGATCATTAGTGTTGTAATAGAAGTATCCACTCCTTGGTGAAACATGTTCCGAGCTTTCTGTATGTAGAAGCCAGACAAGGCCATGAAATCCGACACCTGGCCTTGTTTGGGGCTGTATGGTCAAAGTCACCTCCCTTGGCTCCTCCTTGAGCCCTGGCCAGCCTTTGGGAGGGACCCAAGAGGAGGATGAAACCAGCTGTTCCTGCACTAGAAGTGCTGTCAGTTTGTTTATTCAGCTCTATCAAAGCTGGGCCCTCTCCCAGCCAGGTTGGAGCCTCACCTGTGGCTGGAGGAATTCCTCACCTGCAAGAATTCACAGTGTCCGGCAGTGGCTCTCCAGTCCTTGGCTGTGACAGCTTCCCCCAGCTGATGTGTAGATGTGGGTGATGGGAAAGTCTGAGGGTAATCGGTGATGGATCTTTCTTCATCACTGCGGGCAATCTTTGGTAGTTGTGAAAAGTGCATATTATATGGCTCTACGCAAGATATTTACTATATGTGTTGTGTTGTGTTGTGTTGTGTTGTATTGTGTTGTTGGTGGTGTATTAATATTTTGATAGTATAGTAAATGAAGTTTTGTAGTTAAAGTGTAGTTTTTGTATGCCAACCACAGGAAGACGTAAATCTTTCAGAGCAAAAGAATTTCCTACTTCCTTATCAGAAGAAACCAACTCCTCCTGCCTCTCTCAGCCTTGAGAATGCCACAGAGATTAAAGGAAAAAGTGATACTAACCAGAGACAGTTCTTTGTTTAAATCAAGTTTATGCATCATGTATAAAATATATGAATATTCAACAGGCTATTGCTTTTAAGAGATAGTCCTTTGTTAGCAGGGATCCTTCTCCAGAGCTTGTGGCTTGGGAGAGGCACCCAGACGTCTGTAACTTTGTTTTTATTGTCTCATATTGTCCTATCTCTAAAATTGTTCAATTTTTACTCTAATTCTGTTTTTATAACCATCTTATTTACTATTAAACTTTTAAAATTTTAAAACAAGTGATTGGCGTTTATCACAGTAGTAATGGTTGGGTGCATTGCTAAGCTGCTCCTTTTGTGCTCCTTTGCTGCTTTGAGCTGCAGTAACTTACACTGATTCCTTCAGTTGGTGTCAGTGTCTTGGTGCTGAACCTGCCCACTGGTAAAACAAAATTGGCATCGTTTGGTCGGATCACCACTGAATGTCACTTTTAAAGTCTAAATGTGAGGGATCAGTCCTATCCAAAATTCCCAGATGGGAAGCCCTTCTCTAGAGTTCTCTGGCTCTGGAGTGGGCTGAGGTGGGAATGGATTTTTGACAGGGGCCACTGTGTTAGAGGGTGTAAAGCCACACTGGCTCTAAAATGGCTCATTACTCAGCCTGTGTAGGTACCACAGTGGTCCCTGAAAAAGGAGAAACTAGATGCCCTAAAAAGCCTGGTACAGGAACAGCTGGTGCAAGGACACACAGAGACATCCATGAGCCCTTGGAACACCCCAGTATTGGTTATAAAAAAGAAATCTGGTAAGTGGAGGTTACTCCATGACCTGAGAAAAATCAGTTCCGTGCTGGAGAGAATTGCACGTTGCAGCCTGGTGTGCCATCTCCTGCGGTGATTCCTGCCTCCTGGGACATCCTGATTGTGGCTTCAAGGACTGTTTTTTCACTATTCCCTTACACCCAGATGATACCCCAATGTTTGCCTTTACCGTGCCTTCTATTAATAACGCTGCACCAGGGCAATGTTCTCAATGGAAAGGACTTCCCCAAGGCAAGGGAAACAGCCCCACAATTTGTCAGTGGTTTGTTGCTCAGTACTCTCATCAGTGAAAGAACAATTTCCAGGGCCACACTGTTACCATTGCATGGATGACATTTTGATTGCAACCCAAACCAAAAAAGAGCTCTCACTGATTCAACCAAGCCTGCTGCAAGCATTAAAAACATTTGGGCTGCAAGTAGCACCAGAGAAAGTGCAGCAGCAACCACCCTGGAAAGATCTGGGATTCAAAATAATAAAACAGACTATACAGCCACAAACAATTCAATTTTGAAGCAAAATTCTAACTCTTAACGAATGCACAAAAACTCTTGGGTACCATCAGCTGGGTCTGACCTTACCTAGGACTGACCAACTCTCAATTAGCACCTTTATTTGACCTCCTAAAAGGTGACTCTGAATTAACTTCCCCCAGAAAATGAACCCCAGAGGCAAAAGCTGCTCTCGAAACAGTGGGGCAAGTTGTCACTAAGAGACAAGTCCACCGGATATGCCCAGAGGTGTGTATCACTGTGGTCATTCTCATTGTTAATTTTCATCCTACTGGTATTATTGGCCAGTGGAATACACAGGCCTGATCCTTTGCACATTCTAGAATGAATGTTTCTGCCTCATCAACCAAAAAAAGACGGCACCCACCGTCCTTGAACTAATTGCACAGTTAATGATCAAATGTTGTTGCAGGTGTTTACAATTGAATGCTGGAGATCTTTCAAAAATTATCTTGTGTCTGTGACACCAGAGCAATTTGAATGGCGTTTTGCTCACAGTACAGCCTTGCAAAGTGCTTTGCAAGGGCACTGGAACGCTTTGGGTACCTGCCAGATGTGTCTGTCTGTCCTGAGGTGACTGTGTATCCCCAATCATCTGTTGGGTGCAGGGGGAGAGGGCAAGCGCGGCTTGTTTTTCCCCAGGAAAACTCTGCTCATCGGAGTGACCTTGAAGCAAGGGAGTTAGAACACGGCAAGACGAAAGAAGCTCTGTTGTTTTTTCCCCGGCAGTTAGTTAGTTTAGTGCTAGCGTAGTTAGACGCTGTAGGATAGCTGAAGCATTTTGCCTTTTTTTTTCTTTTTCTTTTTTTGTCCTTTTTTCCTTCCTTTTTGCTTTTTTTGCCCTCTCCTCAGAACTGTTCCAACCTCTCTGGACTAAGGACCTGGGGAAGCACCGGGGGCCTCCACAGGAGACCCACCTCACCAAGAGCAGCCCTGCACATCTCCTTTTCTCCCAGCGTCAGCAGAGACGGAGCGGTGGAGCACAGTGACGACCCTCACGAGGAGACTTTCTTTAAGTTTGTTATCCCTCCGTAAGCGGCACGAAGCTCTTGTCATCGGGTATTGTGCTGAGAGTGCTTTGCCTGTTTAATAAACAGGTTTTTTCCACTTCTCCCTGAGGAAATCTTTTTTCCCGAACCGGTTGGAAGAGGGGAGGGGGCCCCTGTGGGAGGGTTTCTCCCTAAATCTGCCTGAAACCACCACAAACTTATTGGCGCCCATACGTGGGGCACGAGAGAGTGGAAAAACCCTGTACTGATTAGTATTTAGCAGTCAATAATTATGCTGTTTGACGTCATGTCTCTTGGGGTGGGGGCCTTGCTGTGTTTTGGATCCTTAGGCTTCTTTGAGGTCTTAATACCTTTGTAGTCCTTAAGTTTATTTGCATATCCAGAGATAGCCCCAATATTGTCATTAATATGCAGTTTTTACAGTAGAGGGACACAGATTAGAGTAGCTATTGGCCTTGGTTTAATCATAATAATTTGTAAGAAGTTTATAAAGGTGTTGAGATCTTTTCCTACTAAGTATGGGTCATGGTTATGGTTATTCACCCTGTTTGTGGGAGGAAGAGTAGAGGATGAAGCGTTGCAGTCTTTCGTTTCCTTCTTCTCCTCTGAATCGGTTAAATCATTGTTGGAGAATGTTGAGTTTCCCCTGAGTGTTAAAGAGACCATCTTTCTGGTATGTCATCTGGTAAGCCTCCTCTATACAGTCTGCAGCTTCTCTAGAATATGGGCTGAGATTTCTAGAGGGGCTGATAAAACTCCTGACCCAGGCAGAGGAAATCATGAGTGGTGTGGAGAATGGGAGGATATGGGCCAACTCCTCAAGGAATTCTCTGACCCTGTAGTCTGGGATTTTCCACGGGAACAAATTCAGAATCCAGTGGAGCTGAGAAAATACCTGAAAGAGAGGTACCATGATGGCTCTAAGGGGGAAAAGATAGCTGCAGTAAACTGGGCCCTGGCAAATGCTTATCGCACATTGCTAGATACTGTAGGGCAGCAGACAGAGGCAGGGGGGAAGGGATACAAATCAACAGCTACCCCAGTCACTCAGGCTGCAGCCAACACCCCAGTTATGAAGCCATCAGCTAAACTAGAACCTGAGCCTGAGTCGGCAGCTAAACCAGACAATAAGCCCCCTGGCAGTTGCTCCAGCAAAGAAGCACACACTCAAAACTGATCGACCAGTGGACGATATGACCCAAGAGAAGGACCTTCACCAAAATCAGAAGCCAAAGCTTCTAGCACAAGATCAGAAGCAAATATTGATTCCTTTTCCCTGAAGGACCTTCGGGGCCTAAGAAAGGATTACCGGCAACAACCTGATGAATCTATAATTAGTTGGTTAGTCCGTCTTTGGGATGCTGCAGGCGAGGCTACAATTCTGGACGGCACTGAAGCGAGGCATCTGGAATCCCTGTCACATGATCCAGTCATCGACCAGGAGATGATGAGAGAGGCTAGTCCTTGCAGTCTCTGGATACGGGTCCTAGGAAGTGTGGCAGAAAGATACTTGTGTGCAGATGATCTCTATATGCAGCAAACCCCATGGAAGACCATAGAACAAGGGATTCAACGCTTGAGAGAAATGGCAGTGGCAGAGATGGTCTTCTCAGATGACATAAACACTAAGAACCCAGACTTGGTATATGTACATCTGTGATGTGGCGAAAACTTATACGACTCGGGCCATTAGAATACGCTTCTGCTTTAGCAGTAATGAAGCGGGAAGACATGGAGGAGACGGTGCTTGATATGGCAAAGAAGCTCCGAGCATATGCAGATGCTGTGCATGGCCCAACACACGCCAGAATCACAGCTGTAGAAACACGTCTACAGAAACTAGAAGATAAGATAGATGAGAATCATAAGAGACTCAGGGAGGAGATTAGAGAGGACCTTCTCCAAATCTCAGCAGTACAGATCAGAGGTTCTGGTACCCAATGTAGACGCTCGCCGGCTAGGGAGAGAGGATACACTCCACGTGCTGAGCTGTGGTTCTTCCTGCTGGATTGCGGAGAAAATATGAACAGATGGGATAGAAAATGTACAGCTGCCTCGCACAACGGGTGCGTGAATTGAAGGAAGTCAAGACTCAAAGAGGGAGTTCCACTAAAAGGGAAGCAGCTCCAGTTGCCCGTAGCCAAACTGCCTGGTATGACAACATGTCCGACCCCCTTGAAGGAACCTCTAAGACATATGCTCAAGGAAAGGATAACCAGGCTTAGAGGGGCCCTGCCTCTAGCCAGGTAGAGGCTAGGGAAAACCGTGTATTTTGGACTGTGTGGATTCGTTGGCCTGGCATATCAGAACCACAAAAATATGAGGCCTTGGTTGATACTGGTGCGCAGTGCACATTAATGCCATCAAGACATGTAGGGGCAGAATCTGTTTCTATCGCTGGCATGACAGGGGGATCACAAGATTTTACTTTAGTGGAAGCAGATGTGAGCCTAACTGGAAAGGAGTAGGAGAAACACCCTATTGTGACTGGCCCAGAGGCCCCATGCATTTTGGGTATAGATTACCTCCGAAGTGGGTATTTCAAAGACCCGAAAGGACTCAGGCAGGCATTCGGGATAGCGGCTGTAGTAACAGAGAGCATCCAGCAATTGAACACCTTGCCTGGACTGTCTGAAAATCCATCTGCAGTAGGACTCCTGAAAGTACAAGAGCAACGGGTACCAATTGCCACTTCTATAGTGCACCGCTGACAGTATAAGACAACTCGAGATGCTGTGATTCCCATCCATAAGATGATTCAAGAGATGGAGAGCCAAGGGGGGGTTAGTAAAACCCACTCACCCTTCAACAGCCCCTTTTGGCCTGTGCGCAAATCTGAAGGAGAATGGAGATTGACTGTGGACTACCGTGCACTGAATGAGATGACACCGCCACTGAGAGCTGCCGTGCCAGACATGTTGGAGCTCCAGTACGAGCTAGAGTCCAAGGCAGCAAAATGGTATGCCACGATTCATATTGCCAATGCATTTTTCTCCATTCCTTTGGCAGCAGAATGCAGGCCTCAGTTTGCCTTCACGTGGAGAGGAGTGCAGTACACCTGGAACCGACTGCCCCAGGGGTGGAAACACAGCCCCACCATCTGCCATGGACTGATCCAGACCACGCTAGAAAAGGGTGAGGCTCCAGAACATCTACAGTATATTGATGACATCATTGTGTGGGGGAACACAGCAGCAGAAGTGTTTGAGAAGGGAAAGAAAATCATCCAGATCCTCCTGGAAGCCGGTTTCGCTATCAAGAAGAGTAAAGTTAAGGGACCAGCTCCTGAGATCCAGTTCCTGGGAGTAAAGTGGCAAGATGGACGGCGGCAGATTCCCACTGAGGTCATCAACAAGATTACAGCGATGTCCCCACCAACCAATAAGAAGGAAACACAAGCTTTCCTAGGTGCTATAGGTTTCTGGAGGATGCATATTCCCGAGTATAGTCAGATTGTAAGCCCTCTTTACCTGGTCACCCGCAAAAAGAATGATTTCCACTGGGGCCCTGAGCAGCAACAAGCTTTTGCCCAGATCAAGCAGGAGATCGCTCATGCAGTGGCCCTTGGCCCAGTGAGGACGGGACCAGATGTGAAGAACGTGCTCTACTCAGCAGCTGGGAACAATGGCCTGTCCTGGAGCCTTTGGCAGAAGGGGCCTGGTGAGACTCGAGGACGACCACTGGGATTCTGGAGCCGAAGTTACAGAGGGTCTGAAGCCAATTACACCCCAACTGAGAAAGAAATCTTAGCAGCCTATGAAGGAGTTCAAGCTGCTTCGGAGGTGATTAGTACAGAGACGCAACTCCTCCTGGCACCTCGACTGCCTGTGCTAAGGTAGATGTTCAAAGGGGAGGTTCCCTCCACCCATCATGCCACTGATGCCACATAGAGCAAGTGGATTGCTCTTATTACGCAGCGCGCCTGTATGAGTAAACTGAATCGCCCTGGGATTTTGGAAATAATTACCAATTAGCCTGAGGGTGAAAATTTTGGCCTCACAGATAAAGAACAGGAGCAAGTGACACGGGCTGAAGAGGCTCCACCATACAACCAATTGCCAGCAGAGGAGACGCATTATGCCCTTTTCTCTGACAGTTCCTGTCATATAGTAGGGATGAACTGGGAGTGGAAAGCAGCTGTGTGGAGCCCCACACGACAGGTTGCTGAGGCCACTGAAGGAGAGGGTGGATCAAGTCAACTTGCAGAACTCAAGGCTGTTCAATTTGCCTTAGATATTGCTGAAAGAGAGGGGTAGCCGAGGCTCTACCTCTATACCGATTCATGGATGGTAGCCAAAGCTCTGTGGGGATGGCTGGAGAGGTGGAAAGAGGCTAATTGGCAGCGTGGAGGGAAACCAATTTGGGCTGCTAAGGAGTGGAAAGACATTGCTACCAGGGTAGAGAGACTACCTGTGAAAGTCCGCCATGTAGATGCCCACATCCCCAAGAGTAGAGCTAATGAGGAGCATCGAAACAACAAGCAGGTAGATTGGGCAGCAAAAATAGAAGTCTCAAAGATTGATTTAGCTTGGGAACACAAGGGAGAGTTGTTTTTAGCTCAATGGGCCCATGATGCCTCAGGCCATCAGGGCAGAGATGCCACCTATAAGTGGGCCTGAGACCGAGGGGTGGATCTAACCTTAGACAGTATTTCTCAGGTTATCCACGACTGTGAGACGTGTGCTGCCATCAAGCAGGCCAAGCGGGTGAAGCCCCTATGGTATGGCGGGCGATGGTCCAAGTATAAGTACGGGGAAGCCTGGCAGATTGACTACATCACCCTTCCCCAAACCCGCCAAGGCAAGCGCTACGTGCTCACAATGGTGGAAGCCACCACGGGGTGGCTGGAGACCTACCCTGTGCCTCACGCTACTGCCCGAAACACCATCCTGGGCCTTGAAAAGCAAGTCCTGTGGAGGCATGGTACCTCCGAGAGGACTGAGTCAGACAATGGGACTCATTTCAAGAACAGCCTTATTCACACCTGGGCTAGAGAACATGGCATTGAGTGGGTGTACCATATTCCCTACCATGCACCCGCTGCAGGCAAAGTGGAGACGCACAATGCATTGTTAAAAACCCAGTTGAAAGCATTAGGTGGGAGATCTTTCAAGAATTGGGAGCAGCATTTGGCAAAGGCCACCAGGTTGGTCAACACCCGAGGCTCCACCAACCGAGCAGGCCCCGCCCAGGCTGAGCCTCTGCATACAATAGATGGAGATAAAGTCCCAGTAGTGCATGCCAGAGGTCTGTTAGGGAAGACAGTGTGGATCAAGTCTGCCTCAAGTACAGACAAACCCATTTGTGGGGTTGTCTTTGCTCAGGGACCAGGTTGCACATGGTGGATAATGCAGAAAGATAGAACAACACGATGTGTACCTCAGGGAGATCTGATTGTTGGGTGAGAATCATTTACAAACATCACTGTCTGCTGAATGCTATTGCCATTGTCTGTACATTAAACCACACAGAATGAAATAGAAGGAAATGTGTAAGTGAGAGGGTATGTGTTAAGTGTTGAAAATATGAGCAAGTATTGAAGGTATGAGTAAGTGAGAGAGGAATCCTTCTGCCTTGCAGCCTGAGGCCTGGATTCAGTGGCTCATTGTGGAACGTGACAAGAGCATGATGGGTATTGCTTGTATTCTTTTTTTTTTTTTGTGGGGAGAATGGATGGAAGTTTTATGTGGAATATATATTGGTTCTGTCTGTAAGTCAACGATATGGGGATAAGGGGTGGAAAATGTCCTGAGGTGACTGTGTATCCCCAATCGTCTGTTGGGTGCAGGGGGAGAGGGCAAGCGCGGCTTGTTTTTCCCCAGGAAAACTCTGCTCATCGGAGTGACCTTGAAGCAAGGGAGTTAAAACACGGCAAGATGAAAGAAGCTCTGTTGTTTTTTCCCCGGCAGTTAGTTAGTTTAGTGCTAGCGTAGTTAGACGCTGTAGAATAGCTGAAGCTTTTTGCCTTTTTTTTTCTTTTTCTTTTTTTGTCCTTTTTTCCTTCCTTTTTGCTTTTTTTGCCCTCTCCTCAGAACTGTTCCAACCTCTCTGGACTAAGGACCTGGGGAAGCACCGGGGGCCTCCACAGGAGACCCACCCCACCAAGAGCAGCCCTGCACATCTCCTTTTCTCCCAACATCAGCGGAGACGGAGCGGTGAAGCACAGTGACGATCCTCACGAGGAGACTTTCTTTAAGTTTGTTATCCCTCCGTAAGCGGCACGAAGCTCTTGTCATCGGGTATTGTGCTGAGAGTGCTTTGCCTGTTTAATAAACAGGTTTTTTCCACTTCTCTCTGAGGAAATCTTTTTTCCCGAACCGGTTGGAAGAGGGGAGGGGGGCCCCGTGGGAGGGTTTCTCCCAAAATCTGCCTGAAACCACCACACTGTCCTACCTTACGTCCTGTCCAAGGGCACAAGCAGCATTCTCCTGATGGCCTGTCAACAGAAGTTGTGGAGCCGTGTATGGAGCAGGGATGGAAACAGCTTGTTCACCTACCTCATGGAGATCTGGGACTCTCAAAGTGACAGTTCATTTAAGGATCCTCTTTGTTTACAGAGTGCTTTTTCTGTTTACAAATTGTTTTTCTGTTAATTGACTTTTCTCAGTTTTAAAAGCTGAATGTTTTCTTGTTTTAGTGTTAAGCTGTAATTAGTAACCATGAGCAGTTAATCTGTGGCATGCTAGCCTGAAGGACTGTGATCTGGCCTGACAGCTCCTGGAAGTGAGTGCTGCAACTCCAGTGGTACATGGGACACATCACCGGCTGAGGAGGATTAAGTTTGTCAAAACCTCCTTCAAATTAACCCCGTGCTGTCTTCTGTTACCCTGTCTGCAAAAGGGCCCTTGCAAATGGGATAACAGAAAACAATTTGCATTTTAATAAAAACCAGGGGAGGAGATGTAGCAAGGTACAGCCGGTTTACAGCTGGACATAATGAGTCTGATCATAACAGACACAATTCCGCTGATCTGGTTTGTTCTAGAAGTCCCCAGGGGAACAAAGACCTCAGGCAACCCCATCCAAGCCCTGGATGCAGACACAGCACTGGCCAGAGATCAGGGCTGTGCAGAGATTCCCAACCAGGAGGCTTCCCAAGCCCAGGAAATTCAAACTCACTCTAAAAGGGAGCATGGAGCAATAAATCGTGTCTGTTGGTCAGAACTCAAGAAGATTCTGTGTCGTGTGTCTGCCTCCAACACACCAGCCTCATGTTACACTATATATCTAAATCTTTGTTTCTATCCATATCTATATCTTTATACATGAAATAATGATGTGAAATAATGCTGACAATAGTGATTTGGCACCTTTGGCTGCTCAGGGATGTAACACTAAATACCCTACAGAAAAGCATTGGCCAGGACCCGAATGTCAGTGGTAAATTTGCGAGATTGTATACAACAAATAAAGGAGGAAGGGATGGAATTGGCAATTTTTATGGGGTTTGCTGATACCATGATGTGGAATGCTTTGTCTGTTCCTATGAAAAATACAGTGATTAAGACTGCTGGGTTTGTCATGTACCAGACTATGCAGAAGCTGCAGGATTGATTGAACAGATAAAGGGGCAGTTGAAAGAGCAGTTGAAAAAATGAGGAGATGGGAACCTGACCTGATGGAGAACCCATCTCACAGATGTTCTCCATGGCCTTAACAATGGGCCCAGTGTGGAAATGGAAAGCCCTGGATGTGCATGGCTGCACCCAATTTGCAAATACAACCACGGACAGTGAGACTTGGACTTCCTGGGAAATTGTTCTGGGTGTGATGGCCCATGACAGGACCACCCCAGAGGCTGCAGGGCTGGACCTTCATGCATTAGAATGAATTAGGATAAATCAGAGGCAAATGAGAGTTATCAATACAGGAATAGGAACTCAGATTCCTCCAGGACACTTTGCTTTGATAACTGCTCACTGTAGCTTGGCCTTGAAAAAGTGTTCATGTCATGAGAGAAGGAATTGATGCAGATTATCAAGGAGAAATCAAAGTAATCCTTTGAAACAATAGTGAACATAGTGGACTATTTAACCCTATGGCATGGTAGCAATTATTGATATTACAGTTTTAAAAACAATTGTGCAAAGAGGAGATCCACAGAGTCACTGTGGTCCCCCGGTTCCACAAGGCCCTGCAGTGTCACAAGGCACCTTTGGTTCTGTGGGGCCCGCAGGGTTTTGCTGGCGGGCAGGGTCAGCACCAAAGAGACAGACACCAACTTAAGGAAGCCCAACCCCACCATGGGGGGACCCCCTGCCCCCCAGCGGGGTTCTGCCGGCACTACCACCAGGACCCCCCAAAAACACCTTCTGGGGACCCCCCCACATACCCTTGAGGGGCATCTGTGCCTCAGCTTTGGAGCCCTGCAAGATCCAAACATCCAGCTGTTCGCCCCTGACAGAAAAAAACCCAGGGAGCCCTAAATATATTTTCTGTGAGCTCCAAATATCCCTCCCCCCTTCCAAAAACCCACCCAGGATATTTGGGGCGAGTTCCCCCTCCATGGTCACCTGCAGGATGCGGGGGGTGATGGTCCCAGGGTGAAGAAGCTGCAGATGAAGAGAGCAGTGAAAGCACGTGGTGCCTCCTCGGCCTGCTCCAGCTCCTCCATCCCTCCTCTTCCTCCTTCTCTGTCCCTCCTCCTCCTCCGTCCCTGCTGCCATGGGCCCGGAGCTCTCGGGTGAGCGGGGCCGGGCTGGGACACGATGGGGAAGGGGTGGGTCACCCCCAAACCCAGCTGGGGGGAGCGGAGGGTTGGGGGAACAATGGGAAAGGGGTGGGAGAGGGGGGAGAGGGGGAGGTGGGACAGCAGGAAGGGAGTTCCCAATGGGGGTCCCCCAGGTGACCCCAGGAAGCCCATGCCCTGTCCCAGCCCCCTCAGTTCCCTCCACAGCCCCGGCTGAGTGTGAGGGCTCAGCCCAGGACCTGTCAGTGTTCGGGGCTGCCTCGAGTGCAACAAATGGGAGAGTGCCCCCCCAAGGGGGGATTTTTGGGGTTCTCCTTCCCATCAGGGCTTTAAAGCCCCCGACAGTCGGGCCCCACTTTAACTCCCCTTCAAAGGGCTCCACCACTCCCGTTGATTCCGGTAGCGGAGCCCCCAGGGGGAGGTGGGGGTCCTGGGAGGGTCTGGGGGTCCCGGGAGGGTCTGGGGGTCCCTGGATGATGCTGGTGATGGCGATGGGGACCCCGTGCTGGGTATGAACCTTCATGACACCACCTGGGGGGATGATTTGGGTCCAGGGTTTTTTGGGGTAACAATGGATTTTTGGGGGTTCCCCAGGGGGATTTTCAGGGTCCCAAAGGGGAAATCTGGGTGATTCCAGGGGTGGAATTGGGGGTCTCAAGGCTGCTGGTGATGGAGATGGGGACCCTGTGCCAGGTATAAACCTTCTCAAGGGGGTCTGGGGGGTGTTGAGAGGTCCTGTGGGAATTTCAATGTCCTGAGAGGGTTTAGGGGGTTTACATGGGGTGTTTGCAGTCGTGGGGAGGTTTTGGAGGGTGCCAGGGATGTTTTTGGGATCCCAGGGAGGTTGGGGTGTCCCAGGGTGGGTTGTGGTGTCCCAGGGAGGTTTTGGGGGTACCTAGGTGATGTTGGTGACAGAGGTGGGACCCTGTGCT
The DNA here is from genome assembly GCF_015227805.2 of Hirundo rustica. Classification (NCBI taxonomy): domain Eukaryota; kingdom Metazoa; phylum Chordata; class Aves; order Passeriformes; family Hirundinidae; genus Hirundo; species Hirundo rustica. The sequence continues at coordinate 60,504 of NC_053483.1, forward strand.
GGATCTGAACCTTCTCACTGCACATGGGCAGCATCAGCGTGTTCAGGGAGATCCTGGGGAGACCCAGGGGGTTCACCCCAAATCCCAGGGGACCCAAAATACTATTGGACTCCCCTGAACTCCGCTCACCGCTGGATCTGCTGCAGGCAGAGGGGCAACAGCACTCAGCCCCTGCCCCCACTATCATGGGGGGGCTGTGGAGGAATCTGAGGGGGGGCACAGACAGGTCAGGGTGTAACCCCAAAGTCCTGGAGGAGGGGACATGGGGACAATCCCAGGAATCCCCATGAGGGGATGAGTGGGGACCCAGGAGGATTTTGGGGCGGACTCTCGAGTCATGGGGGCATTTCCAGGAGTCTTGGCAGGGGGAGAAGAATAGGGTGACCCCTTAGGATGGGTTTGGGGAGAACTGGATTGGAGCTTTCAGAAGCTTAATCCGATGAGGAGAATGACCGCGATGGCAGCAATGATGCACACAGCGACCACCATGGTGAGATTACCGCTGGATTCTGGCTCTGGGAAGCACAGGAGGGTGAGGAGGGGAGGGGAACCCCCATCCCACTGCTCCACATTCCCAAACTCCCAATTACTACATTCCACATTCCCAGCCTCACCCCAGGAGAAGATCCTGGGCTCTGGCATTCCGGGATGCTATCCTGGGCACCTGTGCTGCTCCCGCTCCTCCGGCAGCACCTGGATCCTGGCCCAGGTGTGGAAGGTGCCGTCACTGTTGGGAACGATCCCAGATTTCATCCCCCTTCATCCAGCTGATCCCGATGGTGCTGGGGGAGCATCTGTACACGTGGCAAGACAACATCAGGATCCCGTGTTCCACTTTTCCAGACACATGGACATTAGGGGGATCTGGAACAGGATAACAGTGAGATGCATCCATGGAATTCCATGGCAATGGGAAGAGGGCGAAATGTGCCCATGGAATTCCATGGCAATTGGATGGCAGTGAGATCCATCTACAGAATTCCCATGGGGATGGTACAGCAGCAGGATCCCATGGGAATAGGATGACTGAGATCCATGTATGGAATTTACATGGGAATTCCCATGTTCCCAGCTTTAGCCCTCCCAAATGCCACATTTCCAAATCTCATATTCCTGTAGGAAATCTTCCTTCTCCGCCTTTACGCCCCAGTGCCTCCCGTCCATATCTGGCAGATTTCCGGAGACATTCCAGGCAGGTGTGCCCCAGGGGATTTGTTCATTTGTTCATTCCTCAGCCTCAATCCCATCGTGTTCCCAGCGCCTCTTGGCGACCTGGGCAGCGCCGGCGGCCACCACAAATCTTCTGGATTCCAGCTGGAAGGAGAGGAATTCCCGCCCGCCGTGGCCGAGCCGATCGGATGCCTGGGTGCTCCCGTGGGACAGGAGGTGACAGCCGGAAACCTTCTGCAGCGTGTGGAGCCCTGGGGAGGGACTGGACCCAGGGAGACCCACGGGATTGTGTCCCAGCCCCACAGAGCCCCATCCCAGCCCTGTGGAGCCCCAGAGTCTGATGGAGACTCACAGAGCCTGATCCCAGTCCCTTGCATCAGCATGGATCCACATCCCAGCGCCCCAGATCCCGGCCCAGCCCCACGGATCCCCATTGCAGTGCCACAGCTGCCAGGGCAGCCGCACGGATCCCCCAGCCCCGGCTCCCCGCGCCGAGCCCCGCTCTGGCGGTGCCGCTCCTGCAGCATCTGCAGCTCCCTGGTGGCCCCGTGCCGGTGCCGCTCCTTGGGCTGCCTCTGGCTGTGCCAAGACCCCGGCTCGGCTCCGGCCGCCATCCCCGGCGTCTGCGGCTCCGCCCGGCCCCGCTGGCTGTGGCGGCGCTGGAAGGGGATCCCATCCAGGGAGCCCATGGACAGCAACGGGGGGAACCCCGGGATGGGCTCCGACAGCGCCACGGGCAGGGACCGCAGGGAGAGGAGAACTGGGGGGGACACGGAGATTTGGGGAATGGGGGCCATGGCTGGAGGAAAGGGGTGACTGGGAGAGCTGCGAGGGCCGGGAAGGGGGTTTGGGAGTTCTAGGATTGAGAAAAGGGGGCTCTGGAGGGTGGGAGAGGCGGGATGGCCGGGAAAGGGGTGCGGGGGTTGTAGGTGCCCCTACGGGGGGGGCAGAGCGGAACCCGTGCCCGGGAATGGGCGTTCCGGGGGATGGCGGCGGCCAGGAATGGGGCTTGAGGGGCTCCTGGGTGCTCCGGAACGGGCGATCACAGAGTGCCGGTGCCGGGGGTCCCCCTCAGCTGTGGCCGCCCTCCCCTGGTCCCTCAGGAGCGCCCCCAGCCGCAGCCCCGGAGCCATGGCGCTGCTCCGCTGCGGCCCCGCCCCCAGCCCCGGCCCCGCCCCCAGAGCCGGCTCCGGCCCCGCCATTGGCGCCGCCAGGGGCCGCTGGAGGCTGCAGTGACGTCACCGCGGGCCGGGCAGATCCCGGCGGCGCAGCGCGGGGCCGGCGGAAGCCAAAGTGCCCGAGGGAGCGCGGGGGGAGCGCGCGGCGGAATTCCCGGCGATTCCCCTGCATCCCCTGCTGCCAGCCCCCGGGACCCTCCTCGCCCACGCCCTGCGGGACCCCCGGGCCGGGCTGTGCCCAACTCCCGGGCCCTGCGCTCAAACTCTGCCTGGAAGCCGCTGGCTTCGGCCCGAAGCGGGGGAAGCCCCGCGATCCGCGGATCCATTTATTCCCTGCGGCTGCGGGTCCCAGCCCCGGCGGAGCAGGACTGGGCGCTGGCACTGCGATCCCTGATTCCCAGTCCCCTGCTCTGGCTCTCTCGTGTGCTCTCCCTTTCACGATCCTGGGATCGTGAATCCCAGGGCGGCTGGAGAGCCCCGTGCGCAGTTCGGGTTTCCCAGGAAAGGGAGGCCTGGGGGTGAGGTGCCCCCGGGAATGGGGGTGCGGGGGTCCCCGGGGTGACGGAAACAGGGGATCCAGGGGCTGGGAGAGGAGGATCCCCGGGAAAGGGGGTGCAGGGCGGTGTCGGTGCAGGATACGGGGGTGCGGGGGTTCCCAGAGCTGGGGAAGGGGATGCGGGAGGTTCGCAGTGCCCAGGAATGGGGATTCCAGGGGGTGCCAGGGGGGACATGGGGGAGTCACACGCGCCCCGAGGGGGGAACACGACCCCCGGGGACCCCCCCCTCACCTTCTCCCGCAGCGGAGGCCGAGCCCCAGCCCAGGCAGACGAAGCCCGAGACGAAGCCCCCGAGCCCCGGCAGCATCTTGGGGGGAAGTCCGGCGGCAGCTCCGGGGCCGGGAGGGGCAGGATCCGGGAAAGGGCGGTGGCTGCCGGGAAGGGACCGGGATGGACTGGGACAGTCTGGGATGGACCAGGACACCAGCATACACTGGGATACACCGGGCCCAGGACTGGGACCCACTGGGAGCAGGTTCAGAGTACACTGGGATCTAGCAGGACCGGAACTGGGGCAACAGGGATCCTAGTGGAAGCAACTGGGATATACTGGGAGTGACTGAGAGTGACTGGGATCATACTGGTGGAAACTGGGATCTTACTGGGCCAAGGGACTGTGACTGGGAATGACTATGACTATGCTGATGGCAACTGGGACTATGCTGGGAATGTCTGTATCCATACTGGGGTGACTGGGAACACACTGAGAGTGGCTGGGAGTGGCTGAGTCCACATTGGGGACAACTGGGATATACTGGGACCATGCTGGGGGAAACTGGGATCATACTGGACTCATAATGGGATCATACATGGAATGACTGGGTTTATCCTAGGGGCAACTGAGAGCAGCTGGGATTTACAGGGAGTGACTGGAATCATGCTGGAGTCGACTGGGAGTCACTATGAGCACCTGGAATCATGTTGGAAGCTACTGGGAACAACAGGGAGTGAGTGGAAGCACATTTGGGCCAGCTGGGATATACTGGGAGAGACTGGGAGGGACTGGGATAATACTGGGAGTGTCTGGAACCACACTGGGTGATTGGGAGCAACTGGGACCATGCTGGGAGCAAATGGCATCATACTAAGAGCGACTGAGTTCATACTGCAGTCATCCTGGGAAGGACTGGAGCCAGAGCAGCAGTGACTGAGATGATACTGGGGGTGACTGGAACCATGCCAGGAGTGAATGGGAACACCTCGAACCATGCTGGGATTATAGTGGGATCACACTGGGAGTGACTGGGACTGTACTTTGGGCAACTGCCAGAGACTGGGATCATGCTGGAGGGAACTGGGAGTTACTGGGAAAGACTGTGAGCATGCTGAGTGCAACTGGGACATACTGGGAGTGTCTGGAGCCATACTGGGGGGACTGGAACAACACTGGGAACAGCCAAGGCCATGCTGGGAATGACTGGGACCACGCTGCAGGAAACTGGGAGTGAGTGGATCTACACTGCGGTCAACTGGGCATGACTGGGACCATGCTGAGAGGGACTGGGACTGTTCTAGAGGGAACTGGGATCATACTGGGAAGAACTGGGAACAAGTGGAACTATGCTGGGGCACCTGGGATCATACTGGGATCACAGTGGGAACAGCTGGGTCCATGCTGGGGAGAACTGGGATCACATTGAGGGTGATGAAAATCATACTGGGATTGACTGGGAGTGGCTGTGAGCAACTGGAATCATGCTGAAAGAAACTCAGAGGAGGTGGGAGTGACTGGGAGCATGCTGGGGGTGACTGGGACATACTGGGAGAGACAGGGAGTCACTGGGATCATACTGGAGGCTACTGGGGTCATGCTGGCATTGACAGGGAGCAACTGGGATCACACTGGGAGTGACTACAATCAAACTGGGATTAGAGTGGATGTCAAAGGACCCTGGCTGGGGGTTACTGGGAGCTGCCAGGCTCATGCTGGCAGCCAAGTGGGGACACATGGGGAGGAACTGGGATAAAACTGGGGACAAGTGAACGACACTGAGGTAACTGGGAGTGCCTGGGAATGACTATGAGAATGCCCATGGCCACTGGGATATACTGGGAATGTTTGAGACCATAGGAGTGGTGACTGGGACCAAACTGGGAGGGACTGGCTATGTGCTGGGGGAAACTGGGACCATGCTAGGGACACTGGGGTGGGAGTGACTGGAATCATACTGGCAGTGACTAGGGCCATGTTAGGGGCAACTGGGAGAACTGGGAACACACTGGACGAAAGTGGGAGGAACTGGGAGCAACTGGGACCGTGCTGGGGGCAAATGGCATCACAATGGGGAATGACTGGGAGTGACTGGGCTCATACTGGGAGCAACAGGGATCAGGCAGGGAGTGAGGGGAAGTAAGCGGGCTCATACTGGGAGCGGCCACTTCCAGCACCAAGACCCCCAAACCCCTTTCCCAGCCATCCCACCCCTCCAGCCCCAGCAGCCCCTGCCAGGGTCCCGGCAATCCCAGGGGTCCCCCCCTCTTGGGCTCCCCGCTTTGCGGTTCTGCGGCTCTCCTTTCTCCAGGGTACCACTCAGGGAAGCTGCGGCTCTCCTGGGGCTCCCCAAACCTGGTGTCCCCTCTCTGGTCCCCCACGCTCCCCACGTGGCCCCGGCAGAGCTCAGAGGGCCCGGCCCGGGAAGCCCAACCCCCACCGGGGGGGGGCCCACATCCCCCTGCTCCCCATCGGGGCTCTAATGCCACCGGGACCCCCCAAAAACACATCCGGGGGAGCTCCTGATGTCTCCCCCACGGGAATCTGCCGCTCAGATTTGGCACCCTGCAAGCTCCAAATATTCCCTCACCAATAAAACCCCAAACCCAGGGACCCCCTGGGATATTTGGGTCCTTGTCCTCGTCCGCAATGGATGGGGGCTGGGTTGTTTCTGTTCCTGCTTCCCTCAGTGTGGGCTGGAGGTGATCTCCACAGAGCGGAGTTTCTGCTGGGGTCTCCGCAGCGCTCCTTGTTGCTCTTGGCTCAGATCAAGGTTTTCTGTGGTGATAATGGGAGGCAGGTCATGTCCATCCTCCTCCCCTTATGGGGGGTGCCCTGATCGTCTCCATCCGTGCTTAGTTGGTGCTGGGCTGGAGGTGGTCTCTGTGGAGCGGAGTCTCTGCTGGGGTCTCTGCACCCCTCGTTGCTGGGCGGAAAGTGCAGAGCAGTGGGGAGAGGAGAGGGAGAGGAGAGATGAGAGGAGCTGAACGATCCATTCCGCTGGTGCCGCTGCTTTCCAAACCGTGTAAGCCCCGCCTCTTTTGACGACAGCCAATGGGTGTCCAGGAACAGCCTGAGGGGCGGAGCAAGCGGCGTTCCACGGTGTGGACAGACAGGGGGCGTGACCAGAACAGGACCGAGTGATCTGATTGGTCGGGAGGGTTCTAAAAGGGGCGGGGCTCGGGCCCGGGGTCACCCCGGGATTTTGGGAGCAGCTCCAGGTGTCCCCAGTCCCTCTCCAGCTCTCCTGGAGCCCCTTCACGCCCTGCAAGGGGCTCTGAGCTCTCCTTGCATCCTTCCCTTCTCCAGGGGAACATTCCCAGCTCTCCCAGCCCGGCTCCAGAGGGGCTCCAGTTCCTCTGGGCTCGCCCCAGCAGCTCCCATCCTGCAGCTGGCCTCTCACCTGAGCGGGGCCCAGGGGCAGAATCCCCCCGCAGCCGCTGCCCACGCTGGGGCTCAGCCCAGGGCACCTTTGGGCTCATGTCCAGCCTCTCACCCACCCGCACGGTGCCCATGGCGGGAGCTGTGCAGGTGACATCATTGACACCAAATAAATTATCTCGCCCTGTTTCTTTTATTTTTTAACTCGGTTCTGGTCACTCTCAGTTATCATTTTTTAGGATCACATTTCTTTGGCAAGGTGAGGGCTGGCAGAGCTGTGCAGGTGCAAACAAAAAACGATGAAAACCCACAGAAATCAGCCATGGGAAAAGGGTTCCAGCAACTTTGTGATGCTTTGGGGGAATTTCAGCCTTTGGCACTGGCTACAGGTGCATCTAGGGCAGCTCAATTATGCTGGGCTGGCGTCTCTGGGGGTCCCAGCCACATCCCTGGGGTGCCCAGGCAGCTCCCTCAGCATTGCTGTCGGGATAGCCGCTCTGGAGCAGGGCAATACCCTCCTGGCTGGAGAATTCACTGAGGACAGGGACAGGAGCTTGGGAAGTGGCTTCAAAGTCAGGAAAGTGGGCAACTGGGGGGCTCCTCAGGGTTTCAGCACCCTCCTGCTCTGGAGAGGGAATCCTCCGGGATTCTGGGGTTCTCTGGGGCAGTTTCCCTTGGAAACATGGAATTCTATGGAATTCTATGGCATCTGTCGTCATGCTGGTGTCAGAGGAGCTCACAGCCCCAGCCAGGCGAGCGCATTTCTGCCTGGCTGCTGCCTTTGGACATGGCTGGACGGGGCTTGGAGCACCCCAGGACAGTGGCAGGTGTCCCTGCCACGGCAGGGCTGGCACTGGGTGGGCTTTAAGGTCCCTTCTGTAAGAGTCGCTCTGAAGTTCCCCTCATTTGCCTCACGATCATTGTGAGGACTCCGAGGACCCCACTGCAGCTCTGGCCTGCTCGAGGTGGATGCTTGCCAATCGTCTGCAGGTGCATTTTCCTGTGTCACCACGCCACGGTGCACTGGCTTTGAGCAGTGTAATGGCAGTTTCTGTGCCTGAAGATTGCACCCGCTTCACGCTCCCTGCTTCACAACAATAGCCTATGAATTTCCCCACCTCTTGGCCAAGTGAACTTTCTGGGATAACTCTGGTGGTCCCCCACAGAAAATCCCTCATCTGCTTCACAGCCACTGTGACAGACAGAGATCGAAGCCCCTTCCCAAGGACTGAGACTGAGACCTCTATATGAAGCCTTTCCCAAGGACTGAGACACGAGACCCGTATAACCCCAGTACGGGGGGTGGGGCTGACTTAACCAAAGTGAGATGTTTGCCTGCAGGTGTGGTCGTTGGACCAAGAAGACAATGGCTCTCTGCTGAGAACATGGACTACCTGTTCCCCCTTGGTGGCTTCAATAGACTTATTACTTGTTCCCCCCACGATGAAGGACTATAATAAAAACCCCTGAGTTAACCAGAGATTATGAGAGACTCTCCCTGACATGACAGGTGGATCCATCACCTGGATCATGAGGACTTCATCTCCACGTTTGGTAGCTATATCCCCTCTTTCCTCTCTTGCTTTCTCTCTCTCTCTCTCTCTCTTAATCCCTCTATTGCATTTGCTGTGGTCAATCAATAAAAAGTGCATTTGTTTTGATTAATACTGAAATCCCCTCTGTGTTGTGTTTTGCACTCTGAGATCAGTAAATGAACCAACACGACGCCCACTTGTACGAGCGGATCGTGACACCAGGATTGTGACCCAACGTGGGACCTCCAGTGGGGGATGGAGTTGGAGCAGTACACGAAGCTCTTCCTGCATTGGGGGCACTCGCAGGGCTTACCTTACTGGTGCCTCAGTTGGTGTCTGGTCATGTGAGACCTCCGTGAAAAGCTCTTCCCATGCTGGGGACACTCGAAGGGCCTCCCCCAGTGTGGATGTGCCGGTGGGTGGACAGGGTGGAGTTCTGCGTGAAGCCCTTCCCACAGTCGGGGCAGCGGAAGGGCCTCTCCTCTGTGTGAATCCGCTGGTGCAGGAGGAGATTGGAGCTCGTGCGGAACCTCTTGCTGCATTTATCACACTCATAAGGCTTCTCCCCAGTGTGGGTCCTCTGGTGGCGGATCAGGGCCCAGCTCCGTATGAAGCTCATCCCACATACATCACACTCGTGGGGCCTCTCCCCAGTGTGGATGCGCCTGTGGCTGGTGAGGTTGGAATTCTGTGTGAAGCCCTTCCCACAGTCGGGGCAGCGGAAGGGCCTCTTCTCTGTGTGTGTCTGCTGATGTTCAAGGAGCTTGGAGCTGGTCAGAAACCCCATCCCACAGTCAGAACACTTGTAGGGCCTCTCCCCAGTGTGGAGCATTTGGTGTATGGTCAGGTAGCTACGGCACCTGAAGCACTTCCCACATTCCCTGCACTTGTATGGCCGTTCCCCAGTGTGGATCTTCTGGTGCTTGGTTAGGCTGGAGCTCTCTCTGAACCTCTTCCCACATTCCCCACATTCATAGGGCCTCTCCCCAGTGTGGATCCTCCGGTGGCGGATCAGGCTGGAGCTCTTCCTGAAGCTCATCCCACATTCCCCACACTCATAAGGCCTCTCCCCAGTGTGGATCCTCTGGTGATAGATCAGGCTGGAGCTGTGGCTGAAGCTCTTCCCACATTCCCCACACTCGTAGGGCCGTTCGTCTGTGTGAATCCTCTGGTGGCGAAGCAGGTGGCACCGCCAGGTGAAGCTCTTGGCACACCCAAAGCACTTGTGGGGCTTCTCCCCATCATGAAGCTGCTCATGGACCACCAGGTCTGAGCTCTGGCTTGATCTCTGGTCGCCTTCCTGGCACAGGGTGGCTCTTTCCTCCTCAGATCCTTGTGATCTGCTTTTGCAGTCTCTTCTCACCAGGGATCGCCAGGACTTTTCCTCCCCATTGGATTCCTGCACCGTGGAGCTGCTCAAAACGGCCTCTTCCACGAGGATCTGGTGTGGGGATTTGTCCTCCCTGGTCTCCATGTTCAGCTCCTTGTCTGGGGGAGGAAGGACAAGGAGAGGATGGGATTTGCCTCTGTGCCAGAGGGAAGGGGAAGGAGATCCCCTCAGTGCATCCCCGGCAGGATGGCGTCGGCTGCGGGGTTGTCCTGCAGCCGGGGGCCGTGCTGGGCTGGGAGATGGAGCAGGAGAGAGGGGGAAAGGGGCACTGACTTCCTCCTCACCTGCCTGGCTGTCCTGAGGCATCTTCTTCTTCCTCACAGCCTTCTCCTTCATCCTGCAAAGGTTTGGGAATTGGAAATCCTGGTTTGGGGGAAAACAAGGGATGAGCACATTGAGTTTGAACGCCTCTCTGCCGAAGACCATCTCTAGAAGTCACCAGGCATTGGGGGTCCATAAAAACAGGCAATTGGGAGTGAGTGGATCTACACTGGGAGCAACTGAGAGTGACTGGGACCATGCTGAGAGGAACTGGGACTATTCCAGGGGCACCTGGGATCACACTGGAAGGAATTGGAACAACTGGAACTAATGCTGGGGGAAACAGATCATACTGGGATCACAGTGGGAACAGCTGGGCCCATGCTGGGGAGAACTGGGATCACACTGAGGGTGATGGGAATCATACTGGGATTGACTGGGAGTGACTGTGAGCAACTGGAATCATGCTGAGTGTGGAGTCCCTGCAGCCCCTTGCCATAATACCTAGGGCCTGGCCTTGGCAGGACAGATCATAGAGTCACCTGCCCAGCCTGAGACAGAGAACTTCCCAATGGTGCTCTGGACACGATGGTTTGCCTCAGTTTCTCCCCTCCCTGATTCCCCTGGCCCTTTGGTTTCTCCTTTCCTCTGTGTCTCCATTGGTTTGGGGTTCCCGGGGACTGGCCCCGTTTTCCCTAGAGGACACTGACCTTTCCTGCCCTTTGCTCTGCCCCCGTGCCTCAAGGTCTTTGGCTGCTGAAGCTCACACTTGAGCTGGAGACCGGCACACGTGCTCCCCTTTCCAATCTGGATTCCCCTTGGGCTTCTGGAAATAAACCTGGCTGGAACTGATCCAGTGCAAAGGCCTTCTGGCCTCTCCTTGCTGAGCTGCCCACGTGGCGTGTGTGCATGTGTGAGCTTGACTGCTTCGCCTGAGCTTCCCCAAGCGGCCTTTCCACCGCAGAGGCTTATCAGCTCTGGGCTTCAGCTCCACTCCCAAAAACCACAACGCAACACGGTTTGGCCGAAAATTACCCAAATGGGCCTAAAATCTCCAGGACCTGGACTGAGACCGAGACCAAGATCAGCACCAGAACCAGCACCAGAACCAGCACCAGCACCAAGACTGAAACCGACACCGAATCTGAGACCGGCACCGACAGCGGCGCTGCTCTGGGACGGGCCCCGAGACCAAGACTGGGACCAGAACTGACACCAGAACTGAGAGCGGCACCGCTGCAGGACCGGGACCAGGACCGGAACCAGTACACCAGAACTGAGAATGGCGCCACAAAGGCACCGGGACTGAGACTGGCACCGCTCCGGACTGGGACCCAGACTGAGATTGGCACTGGGAGCACTCCGGGACCAAGACTGACACCGCTACCGGCACTGGGACCTGGACTGCGCTGAGATCAAGACTGAGACCAAAGTAACCAAAAACACCCCTCAAGAGACCAAAAAGTGGCAGAAAATGGCCCCAAAATGATCAAAAACTGACTAGAAATTATACTAAAATTACAAAAAATGGCTCAAAAGGACACAAAATGGCTGACAAATGATGAAAAATCCTCTCAAATGTACCCAAAATGACACCAATTTGCTCCAAATTACCCAATATGACAGAAAACAACACAAAAGTGGCCAAAAAAAGCCCAAAAGTGACAGGAAATGCCCCAAAATGCTGCTGGATGAGGGAGAGCCTGGAGGGACACAGAATTCCAGAAATTCTTTAAAATCACCCAAAATTGCATCAAAAAAGCAAACTTAAAAAAAAAAAGAAAAGCAGCATCAAAATGGCCAAAAAAGAGTAAAACCTTGAAAATTCCTCCAAAAACGCCAATAATATTCCCCAAATTTCAAAAAATTCCCCGAACACATCAAAAAACACCCAGGAAATGAGAAAAAAGAAAAAAAAAACAAAAAAACCCAAACAAACCCTTGAAATGCCCAGAAATATATTAAAAAATCCCCCCAAAAATCTCCCAAATCCCCTGACTGCCCGGAATTCAAAAAAATCCTTGAAAATTCCCAGAATTACCTACACTTGCTCTTGATGAAGGGCTGCTGCAGGTAGGACTTGGTGGTGCTGGCTCTGCTGATCACCAAGAACTTGAAGAGGAAATCTGGAAAAAAAATCACACGTTTGGACCCAAATTGCTAAGATTTCCTACATTTGGATCTAAAATTCCCCAAATTTCCCACCTTTGGACACAAAGTTCCTCCAAAATCCTCCCTAGAGATCTCCAATTTCCTATGCTTGGACCTGAAATTCCGCAAAATTCCTGCATTTGCCCCAAATTTCAAAAAACTTTCCCGATGGAAAACCCAAAATTGCCCCATTTGGACCCCAAGAATTCCCCATACAGAGCCCAAAATTAAAAAAAAAATTCCCTTGAAGTACCCCAGAATTTCCCTATAGAGATGCTGAGACACACACACACACACCCCCCCCCCCCGCCCCGAGCGCCCTGGACACTTTATTGCCTCCCGCAGACACCTATAGATCCCCTATGGACCCCTCAAACCCACAAAGCCCCTATAAAGACCCCCCGACCCCATTTAAGGACCCCCGAGCCCCTTTACGGACTTCTCTGGACCCTCTAGAGACCCCCCAGACCCCTAGAGAGCCCCTATAGCAACCCCCACAAACCCCCTTAGAGAACCCCAGACCGCCCTAAATCCCCTAGAGGCCTCCCAAATCCCCTAGAGACCCCCAACCAAATCTCCGAGAAACACCCTCAGGTCCACTCAGACCCCTCAGGATCCCCGAGAGATCCCCCATTGCCCCACCGTAGGTCTCAGACACGCCGGAGCCGCATCGCGGGACCTAGAGCAAAGATGGCGGCACGCCGGGGAAGCAACTTCCAAGCAGTCTGCGCATGCGCCGGAGACAACGCGCCAGCAGATAGGCGGGGCTCAATGGAGAAGAGAGCTGCGGCCAATGAAAGGGCAGGGAAGGAATGAAATGAGGCGGGCTCAGGGAAAGCGCAGGGCCTGGCAGGGGAAAGGGGCGGGGTCAAGGAAAGGGCGGGGATGAGGAGGAGAGTGGGCGTGGCCAAGGGGACGCGCCCTCCTACAAGGGCTCGGTTTGCCCTAAAATCACCCGAAAGGGTCTGAAATCTCCGGCACCGAGACCGACACCGAGATCAGCACCAGAACCGACACCAGCACCAAGACTGAGACCGGCACCAGAACCAAGATCGGCACCGCTCTAGGACCGAGACCGAGACTGAAACCGAGACCGAGACTGGCACCAGAACCGGTGCAGGGACTAAGACTGACACCAAGAGCGACACTGGGACCGGCACCGGGAATGCTTTGGAACCGGCACCGGCGGCGGGAGCGCTCCAGGACTGCTCCAGGACTGCGGCCAGAGCCGAGACCGGGAGCACCCCAGGACTGAGACCAAGACCAGCACCGGAAACCAGCACCGAGACTGGAACTGCTCCGGCACCGAAACTGAGATTGGCACTGGGAGCACTCCGGGACCAAGACCGGCACCAGCTCCGGTACCGGGAACGTTCCGAGACGGAGACCGAGATTGAGACCAGGAGTGGAACGGGAACCGGCACCGGCACCAAGAATGGCACCGCTCCGGGATCGAGATCGACACCGGGACCGGAATCAGCACCGGGAGCGCTCCGGGACTGAGACTTGAGACTGGAAGCGGGACCGGGACGGGGATCGGATCCCGAATCGCTCCGGGATTGGCTCCAGGATCGCTCCGGGACCGCCGTGTTCGCTCCGGGGAGTTTTGGCCGCACACCCGGGCGGGACTGGGAGGGAGCCCTGGGCCGGGCGGGGCCGCCTCGGTTCGCGTCGTTCCGCTGCGGCCATCCCGCTCCATATGATCGCAGTTTGTATGATCCCAGTCTCTATGGTTCTGATCCATACGCTGCCAGCCTGTGAAATCCCAGTCCGTGTGATCCCAGTGTGTACACTCCCAGCCTACAAGGTGCCAGTCCGCATGATCCCAGTCTGTCTGGTCCTGCATGGCACACACTCCAGGGGTGCCAGTCTCGGTGCCAGGCCCGGTTTCAGTCCCGGCCTCCGTCTCGGTCTCGGATCAGTGCTGGTCCCAGTGTGGGTACCACTGCCTGTCTTGGTCTTGGAGCGCTCTCAGTGCCAATCTCATTCTTGGTCCCAGTACCAGAGCGGTGCCAGTCTCGCTGCTGGTTCCGGTGCCGGTCTTGGTCTCAGTCTTGGTCCCAGTTCCAGTTCTGTTGCCAGTTTCAGTCTTGGTCTCGGTCTCAGTCCCAGTGTCTATGCAGTGCCGGTCTCAGTTCTGTCATTGGTTCTGGTCCTAGTGTTGGCCCAGCTCCCGGAGCAGTGTCGGTGTCGGTTCTGGTGTCTGTTCTGGTCCCAGTGTTGGTCTCAGTGCTGGTCCCAGAGCAGCGCCACTCTTGCTGCCAGGCTCGGATCTGGTGTCAGTCTGAGTCTTGGTGCTGATGCCAGTTCTGGTGCTGATTTTGGTCTCTGTCTCGGTCTCAATCAGGGAGATTTTAGGCCAGTTTGGGTGATTTTAGATAAAACTGGGGACACACTTAGGGTGGATTTTAGGCACCTTTGAATGATTGATTTTTGGCCAAACCTGGTGAGTTTTAGGGTGGATTTTAGATCATTTTGGATTACTTTAGTCCCATTTGGGTGATTTCGGGCAAAATCTGGTGGGATTTAGTCCCATTCGGGTGATTTTTGGATAAGCAGGGCAGTTTTAGGGTGGAATTTAGATCATTTTAGATGAATTGAGGCCTATTTGGTTGGTGTTTAGACCTATTTGGGTGATTGTCGGCCAAATCTGGTGGGTTTTACAGAGGACCTTGGGTCCCTTTGAGACATTAAATTTGAAGAATTAGGGATTTTAGGAAAGTTAAGATAATAAGTTGCTGAATTAACTGAAGTAGTTAGGCAAGCTTTGATCACAGTTAACAGAAGCCGGATCTTAGATAATCTGTCCTGGATTTAGTAACTCATTGCTTGTCAGCTTTATGTTTGTGTAGCTGTGCTTGTAATGGAAAACAAAATGTGGTACATAGGCCATCAGATAGCTGCAGGTTTCCTGCTTAAAGGACCCATTGAACACAGGAAACTATAAGTTCTACCAAGGATTCATTTGTCACGAATGCATTGAAAAGGTAGAAAGGTCAGGACGAGGAAGACTCATCTTACTTCCTCATTTTTGGTGACCCTTCCCCAGAATAGACCCCTGACTCATTTTAAGAAAATAACTATGCATACTTAATAGCCTTTTTGGCCAATTAGCCTATGAAGCGAGGAATGGGAGGTGACAGGAGTATGAATACGCATTTGTATTTTGGGTATTCAACACTTTTGTAAATAAAAGGCTTTGTAATTATCTGTGAATTTCACAGCACGTATTAGGAAGCTATCCCGAGTGCTGCCCGGCCATAATAAACATCCACTTTCTAACTTTAAACTGTTAGAGAGTTTTTGTCCGTCACAGTTGGCTATCGATACTAGATCAGTACCCATATTTCTTTAATAAGTCACCATCTGTGGAAAATGAAGGAACAGCCATCGGACAAATCTCTTTTAACAAACCCTTTGAAAACCCCATTTTTCCTCCCACCAGGATTTCTCCCAGTTGGAGGTATGCTTCTTTGTGTTGTGTAGTCAGGCAAGCACCCACTTTTGCCTGCACAACAACTAACCCGCCCTTCCTCACAGTAAAAAACAAAAAAAAAGAAAAAGAAAAAAAAAAGCAAAAGAAAAAAAAAAGCAAAAGAAAAAAAAAAGCAAAAGAAACCCAGGAACCCATCCAGGGGTGTATGCAGCTTCCACCCCAGCCACGTGGGTCAGCAGTGGCCGTTCCCAAACTGCTAGCAGTCTGAGGAACAGTGCAGAGCAGAGCTGTCTTCTGCTCTCTGCGGTCCCTGTATAACGTCGGTGTCGAGCTTCAAAGAAGGAGTCAGAGAAGGCACTCTCACAGAGGTCTTTATTCTCCAAGGTGGTGCAGGAGAGAGAGCACAGGCAGGATCCCACACTAACATTTAAACCCGGGGGCAGAGGGTGAAGTGGCTCTCTCTCCCTCGGAGCCTCTCCTCTGTTTTTGCCTTGGCTAGCTTGAGAAAGAAACTACACCCAGAAGGAATTTTCCCTTCATGTTCCCAAAAGATCCCAGGGAGGCTGCAAACCTTTTTCTTTAGAGAGAACAGGCATCCGTCGATGGCAAAAGGAAAGAGTCTCGCCTTGGTCCGGGGGGAATCACAGCTTCATTCTGGGGTCCTGCCCCCGCAGAGTCCAGAGCTCAGTCCAGTCCCTGTCCCAGTCCCAAGAGCCAGAGAGCTTTTCACATGGTCCCAGGGTTTTTTCCCAGGCGGGATGGGGCTAGAGGCAGGGACAAGCCACTACCCAATCAGGGATAAGGTGGGAGTAGAACAGAGTTAGATTACATTCCAGTGTGGGGGGATGGGCGGGGCGGAGCAGGGACAAACCTCGTGATACATTTTCCAAGGGAACAGGGTGGTACAGAAGAAACCATTACAAAACCCAATATAAAAATGAAATACAATGTAAACCCAAATAATGCGCTACAACAAGAGGGGCTGGGGCAGGTAGGTGACTGGCCCCAGGTTAACACAGGGCAGGGTCAGGAAAGGTGGACAAAGGGACACAGGAGGAGACACTCTTGGACAGTACCTGAGTTATCGGTGGAGGGAAAGCAGGGATGAACCACTAGGATAAACAACTCCAAAACAGCTTAACAAAACCCACCACCATCTCTGTGCAGTTCCAGTCTGAAGGATCCCAGTCCACGAGATCCCAGTCTGTAAGGTTCTACATGGCACACACTCCAAGGCTCTGGAATTCAGTTCCCAGCAAGGAAAAGATGTTCCTGCCATTGAAAGCAAAGCTCTGAAGAAGGGGCCGAAAGACCAAGTGCAGCAAGATCCTACAGTGATATTTCACTGCCAGCCCCCAGAACTTCATCCATTCCTGTAGCTCCTGGACTGGGAATTAAATCAGGGCACAGTCCTTGGTGGGAGCTGCCCTGGCTCAAGGGAGACACTGAGACAAACAGAGCAGGCAGAGAGGCACGAGAGAAAGGCGGACACAAACACAATCAGCTGAGAAGGTGGCACTCCGAAAACAGAACTCACACTGACTGAAAATGAATGGGACAGAAATCAATAATCCTGAATGATTTACTATCAAATACAGCCCACCCGCCCAGCCCCACACAATCCTGATCCCACTGCTCCAAATTTGGATCCCACATCTCGCAATCTCCTTTCAGCCCCATCTCACCCTGGAAGCTGTGGAATCGAGTAAGTTTGGTGTGGGATTGAGTTTTTCTGAGGTGGGAACATGCCATTCTGAGGTAGGATTGAGCCCTTTTGTGGTAAGGTTGAGTTGTTCTCAGCGGGATTTGAGTGGTTTTGAGGTGACAGATGGATCTCTCTTGGCTTCTGGAGCGCAAAGAGAGAGACAAGAAAAAAAAATTAAGGCCAAAACAAAAGGAAAACCAGCCTGGTGTCTTCCCAACATGGATCTCAGGGTATGTGGGTCAGCAGGGCTCTGCCCAGCGTGGGCCCTCCAGTGGGCAATAGCGTTGGAACAGTACACAAAGCTCTTATTACACTCATGACACTCACAGGGCTTCCCTTATCAGTGCCTCCGTTGGTGTTGAGTCAAGTTTGAGCTCCAGGAGAAGCTCTTCCCACAATGGGGACACTCGAAGGGCCTCCCCCAGCATGGATGCGCCTGTGGCTGGTGAGGGTGGAGTTCCGCGTGAAGCCCTTCCCGCAATCGGGGCAGCGGAAGGGCCTCTCCTCTGTGTGAATCCGCTGATGTACAAGGAGACTGGAGCTTGTGCGGAACCTCTTGCTGCACTTATCACACTCATAAGGCCTCTCCCCAGTGTGAGTCCTCTGATGGCGGATCAGGTCACAGCTCTGTATGAAGCTCATCCCACATACATCACACTCATGGGGCCTCTCCCCAGTGTGGATGCGCCTGTGGCTGGTGAGGTTGGAGTTGTGCTTGAAGCCCTTCCCGCAGTCGGGGCAGCGGAAGGGCCTCTCCTCTATGTGCGTCTGCTGATGTTCAAGGAGCTTGGAGCTGGTCAGAAACCCCATCCCACAGTCAGAACACTTGTAGGGCCTCTCCCCAGTGTGGATCCTTTGGTGTATGGTCAGGTAACTACGGTGCAGGAAGCACTTCCCACATTCCCCACACTTGTACGGCCTTTTCTCAGTATGGATGCTCTGGTGCTGGATCAGGCTGGAGCTATGACTGAAGCTCTTCCCACATTCCCCACACTCATGGGGCCTCTCCCCAGTGTGGATCCTCTGGTGACAGATCAGGTTGGAGCTCTGGCTGAACCTCTTCCCACATTCCTCACACTTGTGGGGCCTCTCCCCTGTGTGGATCCTCTGGTGTTTTATCAGGTTGGAGCTCTGGCTGAAGCTCTTCCCACATTCCCCACACTCATAAGGCCTCTCCCCAGTATGGATCCTCTGGTGACTGATCAGGTGAAAGCTCTTCCTGAAGCTCTTCCCACATTCCCCACACTCGTAGGGCCGTTCGTCTGTGTGAATCCTCTGGTGGCGAAGCAGGTGGCACCGCCAGGTGAAGCTCTTGGCACACCCAAAGCACTTGTGGGGCTTCTCCCCATCATGAAGCTGCTCATGGACCACCAGGTCTGAGCTCTGGCTTGATCTCTGGTCGCCTTCCTGGCACAGGGTGGCTCCTTCCTCCTCAGATCCTCGTGATCTGCTTTTGCAGTCTCTTCTCCCGAGGGATCGCCAGGACTTTTCCTCCCTGTTGGATTCCTGTGCCGTGGAGCTGCTCAAAACGGCCTCTTCCACGAGGATCTGCTGTGGGGATTTGTCCTCCCTGGTCTCCATGTTCAGCTCCTTGTCTGGGGGAGGAAGGACAAGGAGAGGATGGGATTTGCCTCTGTGCCAGAGGGAAGGGGAAGGAGATCCCCTCAGTGCGTCCCCGGCAGGACGGCGTCGGCTGCGGGGTTGTCCTGCAGCCGGGGGCCGTGCTGGGCTGGGAGATGGAGCAGGAGAGAGGGGGAAAGGGGCACTGACTTCCTCCTCACCTGCCTGGCTGTCCTGAGGCATCATCTTCTTCCTCACAGCCTCCTCCTCCATCCTGCAAAGGGTTGGGAATTGGAAATCCTAGTGTGGAGGGAGAACAAGGGATGAGCACGTTGAGTTTGAACGTCTCTCTGCCCAAGTCCATCTCTAGAAGTCACTGGGCATCTGGGGTCCATAAAAACTAGGCAATTGGGAGTGAGTGGATCTACACTGGGGGCAACTGGGCGTGACTGGGAACATGCTGGGAATTCCCATAACAGTGGGAAATACTGGGTCCATGCTGGGAAGAACTGGGATCACACTGAAGGTGATGGGAATCATACTGAGATTGACTGGGAGTGGCTGTGAGTAACTGGAATCATGCTGAGAGCAACTGGGATGACATGGGAGTGACTGGGAGCATGCAAGGGGTGACTGGGACATACTGGGAGAGACAGGGAGTCACTGGAATCATACTGGAGGCTACTGGGGTCATGCTGGCATTGACAGGGAGCAACTGGGATAACACTGGGAGTCACTGGCATTACAGTGGAAGTGACTGGAATTAGACTGCAAGTGACTGGAATCATACTGTGATCATGCTGGGAGTGAGTGGAATAGTACTGGGAGAGACTGGGATCATACTGGAGTCAGACTGGGAGAGACTGGAAAGGTGCTGGCCATGATTGGAACCATACTGGGGGTGACTGGGTACAATGGATCATACTGGGAGTGACTGAGATTTTAGAGTTATTCACTGGGATCATACTGGAAGTGACTGGAACCATACTGGGAGTGACTACGGGTCCCACTGGGATCGTCCTGGGAGCCACTGGGATTACAGTGGCTGTGAATGGATCCTCACTGGGCTCACTGGAGCTGCCAGGCACATGTTGGCAGAAAAATGTGATCACACTGGGAGCAACTGGGATCAACTGGAAGGTACTGGAACCATGCTGAGGGGACTGAGATCACAACTGAGATCATACTGGGAATGACTGGGAATAACCGGGAAAGACTGCCATCATTCTCAGGTAATTAGAGCCTTACTGGGAAAACTGGGAGTGACTATGAGCATGCTGAGGGCAACTGGGATATACTGGGAGGGTACTGGAAACATATTTGGGGGACTGGGACAACACTGGGAACAGCCAGGATCATGCTCGGTATGACTGGGACCATGCTACAGAAAACTGGGAGTGACTGGATCTACACCGGGGGCAACTGGGTGTGACTGGGACCATGCTGCGACTGGGACTATTCCAGGGGAAACTGGGATCATACTGGGATCACAGTGGGAACAGCTAGGGCCATGCTGGGGAGAACTGGGATCACACTGAGGGTGATGGGAATCATACTGGGATTGACTGGGAGTGGCTGTGAGCAACTGGAATCATGCTGAGTGTGGAGTCCCTGCAGCCCCTTGCCATAATACCTAGGGCCTGGCCTTGGCAGGACAGATCATAGAGTCACCTGCCCAGCCTGAGACAGAGAACTTCCCAATGATGCCCTGGACACGATGGTTTGCCTCAGTTTCTCCCCTCCCTGATTCCCCTGGCCCTTTGGTTTCTCCTTTCCTCTGTGTCTCCATTGGTTTGGGGTTCCCGGGGACTGGCCCCGTTTTCCCTAGAGGACACTGACCTTTCCTGCCCTTTGCTCTGCCCCCGTGCCTCAAGGTCTTTGGCTGCTGAAGCTCACACTTGAGCTGGAGACCGGCACACGTGCTCCCCTTTCCAATCTGGATTCCCCTTGGGCTTCTGGAAATAAACCTGGCTGGAACTGATCCAGTGCAAAGGCCTTCTGGCCTCTCCTTGCTGAGCTGCCCACGTGGCGTGTGTGCATGTGTGAGCTTGACTGCTTCGCCTGAGCTTCCCCAAGCGGCCTTTCCACCGCAGAGGCTTATCGGCTCTGGGCTTCAGCTCCATTCCCAAAAACCACAACGCAACACGCTTTGGCCGAAAATTACCCAAATGGGCCTAAAATCTCCAGGACCTGGACTGAGACCGAGACCAAGATCAGCACCAGAACCGGCACCAGCACCAAGACTGAGACCGACACCGAATCTGAGACCGGCACCGACAGCGGCGCTGCTCTGGGACGGGCACGGAGATCAAGACTGGGACCAGAACTGACACCAGAACTGAGAGCGGCACCGCTGCAGGACCGGGACCAGGACCGGAACCAGTACACCAGAACTGAGACCGGCGCCACAGAGGCACCGGGACCAGGACTGAGACCAAGCCCGTAACTGACACCAGAACTGGCACTGGGACCAAGACTGAGACCAAGACCGGCACTGGAACCAGCACCGAGACTGGCACTGCTCCGGGACTGGGACCCAGACTGAGATTGGCACTGGGAGCACTCCGGGACCAAGACTGACACCGCTACCGGCACTGGGACCTGGACTGCTCTGAGATCAAGACTGAGACCGGGACTGAAGCCAGCAAAGAAGGGCTCAAAAGTAACCAAAAACACCCCTCAAGAGACCAAAAAGTGGCAGAAAATGGCCCCAAAATGATCAAAAACTGACTAGAAATTATCCTAAAATTACAAAAAACGGCTCAAAATGACATAAAATAGCCCAAAACGTGACCAAAAAACCCTTCAAACGAACCCAAAATGACACAAAGTTGCCCCAAATTACGAAATATGACAGAAAACGACACAAAAGTGGCCAAAAGTGATGAAAAATAACTCAAAAGTGACAGGAAATGCCCCAAAATGCTGCAGGATGGGGGAGAGCCTGGAGGGACACAGAATTCCAAAAATTAAAAAAAATCATCCAAAATTGCATCAAAAAAGCCAAATTAAAAAAAAAAAAAAAAAAAAAAAAAAAAAAAAAAAAAACGGAAAAAAATCATAAAAATGGCTAAAAAAGAGAAAAAGCTAGAAAAAATCCTCCAAAAAATGCCAATAATATTCCCCAAATTTCAAAAAAATCCCCAAACACAACAAAAAACACCCAGGAAATGAAAACAAGCAAACAAAACAAAAACAAGATGTTGGGGGTTAAGTTTTCCTGTGGAATTTCCCCACCCCCCCATAAGTTGCTAGGAGACTAAATACTGATCGTTAAAAGGGTGCTCAACCCGGACATAGGAAGTTGATCACTTAGTTTCGGGGGAGGAAAAAAGGCTCCCGTGAGCTGAGGGTGGGGGGCTGGCTGCTCTCGGTTTTTCCGGGGACAACGGTAGGGCGACTGGTAGCTGCGTGGAGTCCACAGTTAACAGAGGAGTCTGGTCCTGGGAATTCTATCATCTGTTGGAGCACCCAGGAATTCGGAGTCTCTCCGCTGTCCTGCTGGATTTTGGGTCAGCCCGGGTTCAGCCGCTGCGGCTGCTCCAGCACTGCTCGCTTCACCTGCCAGGGCACCCCCCTGCCTGCGGAGGACAATCCACTGCTTCCAGCCATCAGCGCCGGAGTTTCCACCGTTTGCCCTCGGGGTTCTTGGTTCTGTTTTACTATTATTATAATTGCTGTTGTTGTTTGTCTGTCCTGTTATAGTTACTAGTAAAGAACTGTTATTCCTTTCCCCATAGCTCTGACTGAAAAGTTATTTTTTAATCTTCCAAATTATAATAACATGGAGGGAAGGATTTGAATTCCTCATTCCTAGAGAGGCCTGCCTCTCCCTAGCAAACATCTCTCTTTTCAAACCGGGACACAAGAACAACAAAACACAACCAAACCCACCTTTCAAATGCCCAGAAATATAAACCCCCCCCCAAAATCCCCCAAGTCCCCCGACCACCCAGAATTCCCAAAATCCCTGAAAATTCCCAGAATTTCCTACACTTGCTCTTGATGAAGGGCTGCAGCAGGTAGGACTTGCTGGTGCTGGTGCCGCCGATCACCAGAACTTGAAGAGGAAATCTGGAAAAAAATTTCCTACGTTTGGACCCAAATTGATAAGATTTCCTACATTTGGACCTAAAATTCCCCAAATTTCCCATGTTTGGACAAAAAATTCCCGTAAAACCCTCACTAGAGATCCCAAAATTCCCATGCTTGGACCTGAAATTCCCCAACTTCCTGCACTTGCCCCAAATATTAAAAAAAATCCCTGATAGAAAAACCAAAATTGCCCTATTTCGACCCCAAGAATTCCCCATACAGAGCACAAAACAATACCCTTGAAGTACCTCAGAATTTCCCTATAGAGATGCTGAGACCCCCCCAGACCCCCCTGGACCCTTAATTGGCTTCCCCAGACTCCTGTAGAGCCTCTATAGCACCCCGAGACCCCCCCAAATCGTAGAGACCTCCGGATCTCCTCTAGAGACCCCCAACCTCCGTTAGACCCCCCGCAGAACCCCCCAAATCCCCTATAGGGACTCCCAGAGCCCCTACAACCCTCCCCCCACATCCCTTACTGGGACCCCCAGGCCCCTCCGGACCCTTTATAGGTCCCCCAAAAATCCCCTATAGCTCCCTTTAGACCCTCTCTGGAGACCCCTAGGCCCCCCAAAATCCCCTATAGGGACCCAAAGACACCCCCAGACCTCCCCGGAACAGCCAGAGGCTCCCCCAGACCTCTATAGATCCCCTATGGACCCCTCAAACCCACAAAGCCCCTATAAAGACCCCTCGACCCCATTTAGGGACCCACGAGCCCCTTTACGGACTCCTCTGGACCCTCTAGAGATCCCTCAGACCCCCAGAGAACCCCTATAGCCCCCCCATAAAACCCCCTTAGGGACAACCCCAGACCGCACTAAATCCACTAGAGAACCCCCAAATCCACTAGAGATCCCCAACCAAATCCCCTGGAGACCCCCAGGTCCACTCAGACCCCTCAGGATCCCCGAGAGATCCCCCACTGCCCCACCGTAGGTCTCAGACACGCCGGAGCCGCATCGCGGGACCAGGAGCAAAGATGGCGGCACTCCGGGGAAGCAACTTCCGAGCAGTCTGCGCATGCGCCGGAGACAAGGCGCCAGCAGATAGGCGGGGCTCAATGGAGAAGAGAGCTGCGGCCAATGAAAGGGTAGGGAAGGAATGAAATGAGGCGGGCTCAGGGAAAGCAAAGGGCCTGGCAGGGGAAAGGGGCGGGGTCAAGGAAAGGGCGGGGATGAGGAGGAGAGTGGGCGTGGCCAAGGGGACGCGCCCTCCTACAAGGGCTCGGTTTGCCCTAATATCACCCGAAAGGGTCTAAAATCTCCGGCACCGAGACCGAGATCAGCACCAGAACCGACACCAGCACCAAGACTGAGACCGACACCGGAACCGAGACCGGCACCGCTCTGGCGCCGGCACGGAGACCGAGACCGAAACCAAGACTGGCACCAGAACCGGTGCAGGGACTAAGACTGGCCCCGAAACCGACACTGGGACCGGCACCGACCGGCACCGGGAATGCTTTGGAACCGGCACCGGCGGCGGGAGCGCTCCAGGACTGCTCCAGGACTGCGGCCAGAACCGAGACCTGGAGCACCCCAGGACTGAGACCAAGACCGGCACCGGAAACCAGCACCGAGACTGGAACTGCTCCGGGACCGAGACTGAGATTGGCACTGGGAGCACTCCGGGACCAAGACCGGCACCGGCTCCGGTACCGGGAGCGCTCCGAGACAGAGTCCGAGACCGAGACTGAGACCAGGAGTGGAACGGGAACCGGCACCGGCACCAAGAATGGCACCGCTCCGGGATCGAGATCGACACCGGCACCGGAATCAGCACCGGGAGCTCTCCGGGACTGAGACTTGAGACTGGAGGCGGCACCGGGACGGGGATCGGACCCCGAATCGCTTGGGATTGGCTCCAGGATCGCTCCGGGACCGCCGCGTTCGCTCCGGGCAGTTTTGGCCGCACACCCGGGCGGGACTGGGAGGGAGCCCTGGGCCGGGCGGGACCGCCTCGGTTCGCGTCGTTCCGCTGCAGCCATCCCGCTCCATATGATCGCAGTTTGTATGATCCCAGTCTCTATGGTTCTGATCCATACGCTGCCAGCCTGTGAAATCCCAGTCCGTGTGATCCCAGTGTGTACACTCCCAGTCTACAAGGTGCCAGTCCGCATGATCCCAGTCTGTCTGGTCCTGCATGGCACACACTCCAGGGGTGCCAGTCTCGGTGCCAGGCCCGGTTTCAGTCCCGGTTTCAGTCTTTGTCTCGGTCTCAGTCGCGGTGCCTGTGCAGTGCCGGTCTCAATTCTGTTGTTGGTTCTGGTCCTAGTGTCGGCCCGGCTCCCGGAGCAGTGTCGGTGTCAGTTCTTGTGTCAGTTCTGGTCCCAGTGTTGGTCTCAGTGCTGGTCCCAGAGCAGCGCCGCTCTTGGTGCCAGGCTCAGATCTGGTGTCGGTCTGAGTCTTGGTGCTGGTGCCGGTTCTGGTGCTGATTTCGGTCTCTGTCTTGGTCTCAATCAGGGAGATTTTAGGCCACTTTGGGTTATTTTAGGCAAAACTTGGGATGTTTAGGGTGGATTTTAGGCACCTTTGAATGATTGATGTTTGGCCAAACCTGGTGGATTTTAGGGTGGATTTTAGATCATTTTGGATTACTTTAGTACCATTTGGGTGATTTTAGGCCAAATCTGGTGGGGTATACTCCAATTTGGGTGATTTTTGGATAAGCGAGGCAGTTTTACCGTGGATTTTAGATAGTTTTAGATGAATTGAAGCCTATTTGCTTGGGGTTTAGACCCATTTGAGTGATTTTAGGCCAAATCTGGTGGGTTTTACAGGGGACTTTAGATCCCTTTGGGTGATTTACGCCAAACCAGGTATTTTCAGGGTGGATTTTATGCCCTTGGGTGAGATTTAAGGGTGATTTGAGGGCATTTTTGCATGGGTTTTCAACCAGTTTGGGCAATTTTACACCTCCTTGGTTGGATTTTAGACCCCTTTGGATTATTTTACCACTATTTGGCTGACTTAAGTCGGTACCACTGCCTTTCTTGGTCCCGGAGTGCTCCCAGTGCCAATCTCATTCTCGGTCCCAGTACCAGAGCAGTGCCAGTCTTGGATCCAGTGTTGGTCTGAGTCTCGGTGTAGGTGCCGGTTCTGGTGCTGATTATGGTCTCAATCTCGGTCTCGGTCTCGATTAGGGAGATTTTAGGCCAGTTTGGGTGATTTTAGGCAAAACTGGGGACGATTAGTATGGCTTTTAGGAACCTTTGGATTATTTTTGGCCAAATCTGGGGTGGTTTAGAGTGGATTTTGGATTATTTTAGTCCAATTTGGGTGATTTTAGGCAAAATCTGGTGTGTTTTACAGTGGACATCAGTTCCCTTTGGGTGATTTAAGCCAAACCAGGTATTTTCAGGGTGGATTTTATGCCCTTGGGTGAGATTTAAGGGTGATTTGAGGGCATTTTTGCATGGGTTTTCAACCAGTTTGGGCAATTTTACGCCTCCTTGGTTGGATTTTGGACCCCTTTGGATTATTTTACCACTATTTGGCTGACTTAAGGCCAAGTCGTGGGTTTAGGGTGGATTTTAGGCACCTCTGTTATTGAAATCTACTTTGTGGGGATTGCAAGCCTCTTTGGGTGATTTGAAGCCAAACCTGACCGGGTTTAGGGTGGATTTTCGGCCACTTTGGGCAATTTTAGGCTCTTTAGTGTGATTGTAGACCAAACCGGGCCCTTTTAGGACCGTGTGTCGCCTTGGCCGCACATTTTTCCCCTCAGAATTCCTGCTCTGTCCCTCACCCCGCCCCTTTCCCCTCACAGTTCCCGCCCTTTCCTTGACCCCGCCCCTTTCCCCTCACAGTTCCCGCCCTTTCTTTGACCCCGCCCCTTTCCCCTCACATTTCCCGCCCTTTCCTTGACCCTGCCCTCACCGTTCGGGGTTCAGAACGGGGCAGGAGGAGATGGGGGGAGGAAGAGTTGCCCCGAGCATAGTCCTAGTCACTGCCAGTATGATCCCAGTCTCTCCCAGCAGGGCCCCAGTCACTCCCACTTGCTCCCAGTGTGCCCCTGCATGGTCCCAGCTCCCCCCAGCACATAGCCAGTCTCTCCCAGTTTGATCCCAGTTACCGCCCCTATGGTCTGAGACATTCCCAATGTATCCCAGTGTCCCTGGACATTCTCATAGTCATTCCAAGGCAATCTAAGTTTCCCCTGTAAGTTTCCATTTCCCACAGAACCATCCCAGTTTTTCCCAGTTACTCACAGTTTCCTCCAGCATGACTCCAGTTTCTGGCAGTTGCCCAAAGTATAGTCCCAGTTGCTCCCAGTATGATCGCAGTTGTGATCCCAGTCTCCTCAGGATGCTTCCAGTACTTTCCAGTTCATCTCAGTCCACATTTTCCTGCAAACATATGCCCAGTAGCTCCCAGTAACCCCCAGTCAGGATCCATTCAGAGCCACTGTGATCCCAGTGGCTGGCAGTATGATCCCTTGTACCCAGTCACCCCCAGTATGACCCCAGTCATTCCCAGATACTGCCAGCATTATTCCAGTCCTGCCCAGAGTGACTTCCTGTCACTCCCAGTGTGGGTCTCGTTGCTACCAGTCAGTCCCAGTCTGATTCCAATGTGATCCCATTTCCTCTAAAATACTCCCAGCACTATTCCAGTCATTCCCAGTATGATGCCTGTCAGTTCCAGCAGGATCCCAGTATTACCCCAGCCTTTAATTTTAGGCCACTTTGGATGATTTTAACTGCATTTGGCTCATTTTAGGCTAAACCATGTGGATTTAAGGTGGATTTTAGGGCCCTTTGTGTCATTTGAGGCCACTTTGTAGTGATTTCAGGCCTCTTTGGGTGATTTCAGACCAAACGAGGTTGGGTTTAGGGTGGAATTTTGTCCCTTTTTGACATGGGCTCAGCTGCTCCCATTATCATCTAGTGTGGTTCCAGTTGCTCCTGCTTACACTCACGTGGTTTCAGTCTCTCCCAGTATATCCCAGTTGCTGCCAGCACGTTCCCAGCCACTCTCAGTTGCCTGCAGTTGCTCCCAGTCACCCTCAGTGCAGTCCCAGTTGCTGCCAGTATGATCCAGTATGATCCCAGTGTCCCCCAGCATGGTCGTGTTTGTTCCAAGAAGATTTTAGACCCGTTTGGGTGATTTTTGCCTAACTGGGCAGGATTAGTGTGGATTTTAGGCCCCTTGGGCATATTTTAGGCCAAATGTGTTGGGCTTTTGTCTCATTTGGGTGATTTTAGGATAAGCTGGGCAGTTTTAGTGTGCATTTTAGATACTTTTGGAGGATTTTAGGCCCATTTGCATGAGTTTTAGGTATGTTTAGGTGTTTGTAGGCCAAATCTGGTTGGTTTTTAGGGTGGACTTTAGGTCCCTTTGGGTGATTTTAAGGCAAACGTGGTACTTTTGGGGTGGATTTTAGGCCCATTTGGGAGATTTAAGGGGGATTCCAGGCCATTTTGTAGGGGTTTAAAACCAGTTTGGGCAGTCTTAGGCCCCTTTGGTTCGATGTAAGGCGGCTTTGGATGTTTTAACTGCATTTGGCAGACTTTAGGCCAAACCATGTGGATTTAAGGGGACTTTAGAGCCCTTTGTGTTATTTTTGAAATAAACAGGGCAAGGCCATCTGCTCCTTTTTTAATGCCTTTATTAGGCTCAGCTTCTGGCGGGGGTCCGACGGGTCGCGCACACAGCGCCGCTGCTGCTCCCAGGAGTGACGCGGAGGAGGAGATCTGCAGCTTTGTGCGCTGGTGCGCAGGCAGAGCCGGGGCTTCCGTCCTCGCGGGAGCACCAGGAGGCCTGCTCTTGGTTTGAAGCCAGGGCTCCTCTTGGCAGCCAGTGTCTCTGTTGGTTAGGGCGAGAGGTTAAAAAGGTCTAGGGAGATAACTCTATTTGTTCCTCAGCCAGGAGTGTTATTTAAATCCTTTGATTCCGTGGTTTTAGGATTTTCCTTTGCTGAGCTGTGCAAGATGTCCTCTCATTTGCGTACAAGCTCTGATGTCACTCCTCCTCCTCATGGATCTGGGTGCCATTTCCTAGGAAACAGCAGAGGTGATACCCGACGAAAAGAGGGATTTTAACAACAGAATCATTAACAACAGGTAATTAGAGCTTTGAAAACATTCAAGCCAAAGAATGGTTCCGCAAGAAAAGAAAACAACCCGTATGCATCACCGAAATGCTTCACTACAATACCAGCTTGTGTTGATCATATTTCAAGAGCTGGGTTAAACGTGATGTAATTGTGCCATCAACCCACTTGAACCCAACCTTTCTTTAATAATTGCCATCCCCAGAGGGGTCCGCAGAGGGGGAGGTTGGATTGGGGACGCTCTGGGGACTCGGGGTTCCAGATGGCAGCATCCTCCTGGCTGGGATACGGGAAAGCCAAGTCCAGCCCTGCAGCTTTCCAGGATATTCCCACCCAGGAAAGGTCCCCGGGGGAGCCTCGGTGGCCCCTGGGCCAGGAGAGGACTGGGGAGGATTTTCCACGCTGGCACCGGGATGGTGGGAGCTGTTTCCAAGTGCCCAAGGAGGGTTGTGGCAGTCAAGCAGAGATCTCCCAATGCTCTGCCTCTTTTCTTGGCCTGATCCGCGGGATCCGATGGCGTGTGCCTGTCCCTGGAGCTGTAGCCGGTGTTTGGAATAAACGCTGAGGGCCGTGCGTGACGTGGCCACCCAGGTCCTTGTCACTCGGGCTGTTCCCTGCCCAGACGGATTCCCTGGAGTTGGGGGCTGTGTCCTGGTGTTGTGGGGCTCCCCAGCATGAGAATGCGGGAATGGTTTGGGTTGGAAGGGACCTTAAAGCCCACCCAGTGCCAGCCCTGCCGTGGCAGGGACACCTGCCACTGTCCCGGGGTGCTCCAAGCCCCGTCCAGCCATGTCCAAAGGCAGCAGCCAGGCAGAAATGCACTCACCTGGCTGGGGCTGTGAGCTCCTCTGACACCAGCATGATGACAGATGCCATAGAATTCCATAGAATTCCATGTTTCCAAGGGAAACTGCCCCAGAGAGCCCCAGAATCCTGGAGGATTCCCTCTCCAGGGTGGGAGGGTGCTGGAACCCTGAGGAGCCCCCCAGTTGCCCATTTTCCTGACTTTGAGGCCCCTTACCAAGCTCCTGTCCCTGTCCTCAGTGAATTCTCCAGCCAGGAGGGGACTGCCCTGCTCCAGAGCAGCTATCCTGACAGCAATGCTGAGGGAGCTGCCTGGGCACCCCTGCGATGCGGCTGGGACCCCCAGAGACCCCAGCCCAGCATAACTGAGCCACCCTAGATGCACCTGTAAACCAGTGTCAAAGGCTGAAATTCCCCCAAAGCATCAGAAAGTTGCTGGAACCCTTTTCCACGGCTGATTTCTGCAGGTTTTCATCCTTTTTTGTTTGCACCTGCACAGCTCTGCCAGCCCTCACCTTGCCAAAGAAATGCAATTCTAAAAAATGATAACTGAGAGTGACCAGGACCGAGTTAAAAAATAAAAGAAACAGGGCGAGATGGTTTATTTGGTGTCAATGATGTCACCTGCACAGCTCCCGCCATGGGCACCGTGCGGGTGGGTGAGAGGCTGGACATGAGGCCAAAGGTGCCCTGGGCTGAGCCCCAGCGTGGGCAGCGGCTGCGGGGGGATTCTGCCCCTGGGCCCCGCTCAGGTGAGAGGCCAGCTGCAGGATGGGAGCTGCTGGGGCGAGCCCAGAGGAACTGGAGCCGCTCTGGAGCTGGGCTGGGAGAGCTGGGAATGTTCCCCTGGAGAAGGGAAGGATGCAGGGTGTGATAAACGCCGATCACTTGTTTTAAAATTTTAAAAGTTTAATAGTAAATAAGATGGTTATAAAAATAGAATTAGAGTAAAAAATTGAACAGTTTTAGAGTTAGGACAATACAAGACAATAAAAACAAAGTTACAGACATCTGGGTGCCTCTCCCGAGCTACAAGCTCTGAAGAAGGACCCCTGTTAACAAAAAATTATCTCTTAAAAGCAATAGCCTGTTGAATATTCATACAATTTATACATAATGCATAAATTCCATTCTAACTAAGAATTGTCTCTGGTTAGTATCACTTTTTTCCTTTAATCTCTATGGCGTCCACCAGGCTGAGAGAAGCAGGAGGAGCTGGTCTCTTCTGATAAGAAAGTAGTAAATGCTTTCTTCTTTGAAAGATTTATATTTTCCTGTGGTTGGTACATAAAAACTACATTTTAACTACAAAACTACATTTACCATACTATCAAAATATTAATACCACATTAACAATTAGCACAACATAACACATATAGTAAATATCTTGTGTAGAGCCATATAATATGCACTTTTCACAATCCTCCCTCTTTCTTTTTATAATTAATTTGGCTCGAGCAATATTCATTGTTTTTTAGCTTTCATTATTCGCTCATTTTTTTCACAAATCAATCTCGCTTCTTTGAAGGGGTCTTCTATATTATTTTGTTTCTTTAACACCATAATCCTTTGTGGTGGTGTTGTTGTAGGCAACTTTGGTCCATGTTCACTAATTGCATGCCTTGTACTACACTGGTGATGAGCCGAATGAAACAGGGAATCAAACAAGGAAGAAATATTAAACCAGCTGTAGCGCATAAAAGGAAGAAGCCTAACTTTTTCCACCATTCTGCTCCTAACACATTATCCTACTAGCTAGTATTTAGCATTGATTCCCACTTTTGAACTGGTACCTGGGCGATTTTTCTGATATCATTGACTATGTCCAGGACGGCATCTCCATTGTCATTTATTTTTAAACAACAATCTGATGTATTGAACTTTCCACAAACACCCCCTTCTTCAGCTAACAAATAGTCTAAAGCTAACCTATTCTGATACACAGCCGCTCTTGTTTGGGTTTGTTGCCTTGATATTAATTCTATTGCCTGACCAGTTTCGTTCGTTATTATCTCTACAGCGGCCTGAAGTCTTATAATACGATTTAGCATATAAATTGGGGTTCGATATCCCCAACTCCCATCTTGTGCCCAGGTGGCTGGCCCATATGTTTCTAGTATGCGTTCAGGGGGCCATTCTTCATCTCCCCATTTTTGGAATCCTCCAATCAATTCTCTTTTGTTTCTCTTTAGATCCTCATAAGCTGGTATCCCTAATTGATCTCAATCAGGTCCTGGTAAAAAAAAAATCCTGGCTGTATAATTCCCAGAGTGCAGCTCCCTTTCCACTGGGAGGGGAGTTTTGGGTATGCTCTTTTTCCACATATCCAAAATAAGCCGTCTGGAGCTTTCCAGTAGTCAAATTTTTGTTGATCTATATTCTCCCAAAATTTGGAAATTTCTGGGATGCCATAGTAAGGATTTTTACTTGTATCATTACATTGAAAAAGGTTTGTTTTGTTGTCATACTTACAATTCACTTTCTTTGCTTTTTCTTGGGTCCAATACACGGTTGGTGCTTCTGGGACCCACTATACAGAAGTTCCATTACTAACCTTGTGTCTTTTACAGGGTGTTTTTCCTACTTCATAGAGGAAGATTTTCCCAGTGCGCCAGAGACATTCTTCCCCTATCACTGTTGAGCTTAAAATCCACCCTTCTGGTCTGTTTTCTCCACTTGTACTTGCTTGGTTCCATTTTAGAAGCTCAATTGGGCCTAAGCTGCTGCCTTTCCATGGCCATTCTTCTGACATCAAAGCCCCTCCACAGACCCAACAATTGGTTATGTTAAGTTCCTTACTTATTCTTTCTCCTAATTCTACAAACTGATTTTTACCCATCCTTGAGATATCTATTTCTTTCTCTAATTGCTGTTCAAGTTTGGTATACAAATTGTTGATGGAAATTGGCACAGGCTTAGGTGGTTTTACTGATTTAGCCTTTTTGCTTATCAACTGCTCTTTTACCAAATCTGGTGCTTTTTTCCCAGTAATGTAGGTAAAACAAATCCATCTCTCCTCTTTTGGGCACTGACTTCCCATCCTGCTTCCACTTGTTCCTAAGTTCTCTGCAATCCAGTACTTTTTCCCTTTATGTATGCAATTGCCCAATTTGGATGGGTTGTAACAGTGGCTGTTGACATGAGTGTGAGAAATGAAAAAAGAACCTCGGTGTCTTTCCATGTACAGCTTTTGGTAACATCTGTAACATGGCCTTGTCGATATCCCAAAAGGGAGAAGACAAAAATTGAGTGACAGAAAAAGGAGTAACAGAGGTCCAGTATGGCTTATACTCCCACCTTCCATGCCTATGGGGTTGCAACCCACAGCAGGTGTATTTGATCTTCTTGGTGGTGAATACAGAGGCCAATCTGGTCTTGCCCTCTATTTCCTTGTCACTTCCTCTTAGCTAATTTCCAGACAAATCATTTTTGACACTCTTTAACTGTCGTTTACCACTGTTCTTCAGGTATCTCCCATTCAACAGGCACTAATAATTCCCATCCACAAAACAAAGTTATTATTTCAGTTTCTTCGAATTCTATTTGGATAGGAGATCGATTTGGTCCTTGACACTTCCTGCAACGAGAACGTCGCTTGTGTGAACTACAATACTAATTCTTCCCACAATCTAAACATTTACATTTAACCCAGCTAGCATGTCTGGTATTTGGGTGGATCAAACAAGGTATTTGGTCTGACACTGATGGAAGTTACAACTCCTCTTCCTCCTTGTATAAATCACAGGCTAAGGCGTGAATACAAGAGTTCTCTGTCCGAAACAGTCCTGATCCTCCTGTTTGGAGTGGAAGTATTCCTCCCCAAGGAGGGTATCTGAGGCGTCTCAAAACTTGTCCAGACGGAACTTGAAACCACTGATATAAGCTTGGCCTTATCTCCCAATTAGGTGTGATCCTGGGTATGTTTCTTGGATCATTTGGGTCTTCCCAGTTCATTACCACCCAGTCCCCGTTTAAGAGTCAGTTTTGTATCACCCGGTTCAGATGTAATCGTCCACTCCTTAGGTTCTTCCACAGGTCCTTTGATTCTGCTGGCGTGGATCCACCCTCGTTCCTTGGTCCGGATCGCGGCCTCGGTCATCAGCAATACCTGAAAAGGACCTTCCCATTGAGGAGTTAAAGATTGTTCTTTCTAGGTTTTTACTAGCACCCATTCCCCTGGATGAACATTATGGATTTTAAAATCTAAAGGTGTGGTTTGAGGGATTATTCCTTTCAACCATAAGTTTTCAAGAGTTTTTTGCAATGGTGTTAACGTATTTTTTTAACGCTCATTTCCCCTACCTCATAGGTAGCATTTTCATGTTGGGTGGTTAAAAAGGGTAACCCAAACATCATTTCATAGGGTGACACTCCCAGGTCTGACCTGGGTTGTGTTCGGATCCTTAATAAGGCTAAAGGTAGGCATTGTACCCATGGCATTTGGGTTTCAACCATTAATTTGGTCAAAGTTCTCTTTAAAGTCTGGTTCGTCCTTTCTACACGACCAGAACTCCATGAGCTACCCCCTGTTCTACATTCACATACAGATGAAAGGGTGTTTTCTAGTGAAGGTAAGCTTAGAGCTGGTATTGAGGCTAATTTTAACTTCAATTTTTCTAATTTATCAGCATCTTCCTTGGTCCATTTTATATTATCCCCCTCTGTCAATTTTTCATACAAAAATTTTACTGCCTGTGTGTACCCCTCAATCCATAATCTACAATATCCCAACAATCTAAGTAGTTTTCTGATTTCCCTCTTTGAAGAGGGAGGTGGAAGGGATAGAATTCCTGCAATTCTCTCTGGACTGAGCTTTCGACTACCCTTACTTATCAAGTGTTCAAGATATTTTACTTCTAGTTCTACAAATTGCAGTTTCTCTTTTGATACTCTTAATCTTTTTTCTCCCAGAGAATTTAAAAGCTTTATTGTAGCTTCTCTAACTTCAACTTCATCTTCCCCAGATAGTAGAACATCATCCACATATTGGATAATTTGTATTCTAGGAGGAGTGGAGAAGGCTTGCAGTATTTTTTTTTTTTTTTTTTTTTTTTTTTTTTTTTTTTTTTTTTTTTTTTTTTTCCTAAAGCTTGCTCAAATAAGTTTGGAGATTCCGTGAACTCCTGCGGTAATTTCGTCTACCTGAGCAGTCGCTGTGGTTACCAAGGGAACGGAGCTCGGGGCTGCAAGGGGGGAAGGGAAGGGCATAGCCGAGGCTTGGTCCTCCAAGGGCGGAGCGTAGGCGGGGTTTGCTGCCGGGACAGGAGGAGGGGGCAGTTCTGGGGGATGCCAGAGGGGAGCGTGGGCAGCCTGCACGGGGCTGGTGGCGGCTGAGTCAGCGACTCCCGGCAGAGACAAAGGAGCGGCGGCAGCGCCCAGCGCAGCCGGCTCGGGCAGGGCAGCCGGGGATCGGGCAGTGGGGGAGGCGATTGGAGATAGGACGGCTGGGACTGACGGGACCCCCGGCACGGTCGGGGCTGCAGCCCTAGACTACGCGTTAGGAGGGGCCCCCGGCACGGCCCCCAAGGCGGCTGCAGACCAGGCGGCTGGGGCAGACAAATTCACCGGCGGGGCCGGGGCTGGGGTGTATGCGGGGACCGGCACAGCTGCCGGGGGCTGCGAACCGGCGCTGGGGACGGGAACCGGGGCAGGCGGGGCTGCCGGAGGCTGCGAGCCCGCGCTGGGGGCGGGCGGGGCTGAAGCGGGACTCGGGACAGGGGGCTCGGCTGCGAACGGCGGGAGCGCGAGCGGGAACGGAGGGGCAAAGCTTGCAAAGGATCCCACTCTATTCCCTTCTTTTCTTTTTGTTCCCTTCCCTTTTCTTTTCCCTTTTTCTTTTCTTGTTTCATCTCGGACGTTTCTGATACATTAAAAATTTTTATTCTCCTAAAATCTCCTGTCCAACATGTGGCATATTCTCTTTCTTCAGGATTAAATGGTTCTTTTGAATTTACAAATATATTTAGAGCCTGACAGATCCAGTTCTCAAAAGATCCATATCTTGGCTAATAAACGTGGTCAGATCTTATTTCCTTCTCTGCCCATTCTATCATGCAAAATTGTATAATCTTTACCTTTTTTTTTTTTTTTTTTTTTTTTTTTTTTTTAACAAGGGTTTTTATCCCAGTTAGCTAACATAATGCCAAGAGGGTTATTTTGAGGTATTTCTGTTAGTAATTTTTTACACTCTTTTTTCTAGCTTGTATCCAACTTACTGTTTTTCTGTCCTATTTTTCAAGATTTTATCAATTGGTCCCCCACCTCTGTTTTTCACTTTCTCTTACAACCTAAAGACCACTTCTATCTATGCACACACACAAAAATCCCTTCTATCACACACAAATACAATACACTTCCCTCTAAGGAGATACAACAGCCAACATTACATGTGCTTTCTTCCATCTACTCTTACTTCATTCCTCCTTTACTTTTATACACTCTTTCACACTCTTAGGACATGAAGCCTGTCGTCAGAGAATCGTGGCTCTGTGTGTCCTCCCCCTATAGGTGGGCCTCTGAGGAGGGCTCAGAATCTGGTCGCCCCAGGTGCCGATCCACTTATGAGGCTAATTTGCGTGTCACTTACACTTTACTGCCTCCCCTACTCCACACGCCAGGAGAAAAAGGGCTGAATTGCAGGTCACACACACGCTTTGCCACAGCCCCCACCCGCCCGGGGAAACTGAGGCCTATTTGCAGGTCACACACACACTTTGCCACAGCCCCCACCCACCCGGGGAAACTGAGGCCTATTCGCAGGTCACACACACTTTGCCACAGCCCCCCACCTGCCCGGGGAAACTGAGGCCTATTCGCAGGTCACACACACTTTGCCACAGCCCCCCACCTGCCCGGGGAAACTGAGGCCTATTCGCAGGTCACACACACACTTTGCCACAGCCCCCACCCGCCCGGGGAAACTATGGCCAGTTTTGCGTGTGACTCACTCTCGCACAACAAAACAACAACAAGGTACCTTTTACTTTTAAATCACCTATTACCATTTTAGGTGTTACTGGCTGTAATAGACTATGAACACGAAGAAAAGTTCCAATAGGAATTTATTACATTACAGCAGGCAAAGCAAAGGCAAATACAGTGCTGGACAGCAGGGGAGTCTCACTCCACCAACTGCCGTGCCTTGGCAGGTTTTTCAGTCTTGCTTTTATCTTGCTTCTTTCCTCCGATGATGTATGTGTGACGTGTTGCTAGGAGGGTCTCTTTCTGTCCCTCGGTGGTCGCAGAGATGAAGGCTGTAGTTGTAAGCTGGAATTCCTGAAACTTAAAGCTGATTAAGCAAGTAGAGAAGGAATGGGCAAGGGTCTGTTTGCCTATAAGCTTAGATAGTGACATAGTAACTTCCTGTTATCTTGAGTTATTTGATCTCCAGTGAACAAAAAATAGTTAATGTTTATCACAATTCCCCCATTTCTCTTGTTCTTACTTATTTTTGTTCACTGTATCTTTGCAGTTCTTGTCTAGCTAACTCTAAAGTTTCTAAATTTTCTTCTTCAGGTATCTGATCATACTTAGTCCTAAGAAGCATAAGATGTGCCGCTTCCAGCCGGCTTTTCACTATAGTAATCAGTTTATTAAATATACATGGTCTAAAGTCTGCTTGCAAATATTTATCATGCCCTCCCCTGGGTGTCCAGTCAGAGGCGATTGTTTCACAGCCCCAATATCCACAAAAATATTCCCCAGGATAATTACAATATCCTTTACTGTGATTTGAGCTTGCGCACATGTAAAATCCCGTTAGGTTCAGTACTTTTCTACAATGGTTTATGTTGGTCAGATCACACAATCCTACTCTGAAACTGGGTGCTCCTACAGTAGTTACAGTTTGCAAAATCTCATTGTCATCCCATCGCCATAGTGACCATTTAAAGGGTTGGTGTGGTAGATTGTCTAAGGCATTAATCCCTCTTAAGTATAACATCAGCAAAAGAAAAGTAATCGGCTGGGTCACGTGGTGAGCATCATTGGGGGCATAGGAATGGGAGTATATTTGAGGATTGTTCCATTTCATAGACCGCAACCTGTCTCTCTGCCCAGGGTCCTTGCTCTAATTCCTATTCCTGAGGCAATTCCTCAAATATTGTTTTGTTGTCCCACCCCTGGGGTTTCTTTCCTCCACAGCTTTTTACCCCTCTGCCTTTCCCGTTGACTCGGTTGCCTCGAGCCATGGGGGGTACCATCTTCTCGGCAGCAGGGATATTCTTCAGGAGGTCCCCGGGGGCGACTCTGTTGCCTCTTGACATAGGAATCCCAGTTCTGATACTTAACTGGGGGTGTATCACACCGGATTCCCTTTAGGCGTGTGTGGCAGGTGCAGTCAACAATTTCAGCTATGAACGGGATGGGTTCATTAGGGTGATAATAATAATATTTTGGTTTAATCCCTAATGCAAAAATCCTCCACCGCTCTTCTGATTCTCCTACTAATCCCTCATATTTAACTTTATATTCTAGAATCCAATCAGTTATGTTCTGCTGCAATACCCAACAGGGGCTGCAAATTCCTCTAGGAGGGGTTCCTCGCCTACAATGACTCCACCACCTGTCCCCGCAGATTTTACAAATATAACAAACAAAGGGATAACAATTGCACTCTGGGTCTCTACACTTTATCTTAACATCAGAGTTACAAATTAATCTTTCCTCCGTGTAGTGTGGTTCTGGTGCATATTTTACACGGTGTCCATTCATTGATGATCTCTCCTCTGGATCCGTAACTTCAGGTCTCCAGGATTGCTTATTACCTGCTACTCAGGAGTCGGTTTGCTCACCGGCCCTTTAATTCTGCTAGCATGGGTCCATCCCTTTTCTGCTGTTCTGACTGCAGTATCTGTCGTAAGCAATACAAGGTAAGGGCCCTCCCATTGTGGGGCCAAGGTTGCTTCTTTCCAGGACTTTATCATTACTCAATCTCCTGGTTGCACCTGGTGCAGTTTCAAATCTAGTGGGGGTCTCTGAGCTAACCTTCCCTTATTCTATAGATTTTCCCTATATTTCATTAGGCTGGTAATGTATACATTCATATTTTGATCCCTCAACTTTGGATGATCTTGCGGTTCCTCTATATTGTAGGGCATTCCATACAACATTTCAAATGGAGATATTCCCATATCCGATCTAGGTTGTGTCCAGATATTAGCAATGCTAATGGTAGGCATTTTACCCATGACAGTTTGGTCTCAATCACGAGTTTGGTCAATTGTTTTTTAATTTCTCCATTCATTCTTTTTACTCTTCCTGAACTTTGGGGGTGCCAGGGGGTGTGATAATCCCATTGTATTCCCATTATTGCCATGGTTTCCTTAATTATTTTGGATGTAAAGTGGGGGCCTCTGTCCGAGTCAATGGTTTCCGTGACCCCATATCTGGGAATAATCTGCTCTAATAGGGTCTTGATCACTGTTTGTGCCGTTGCCTTTGCCGTAGGGAATGCCTCTACATAATGGGTTAGGTGATCCACTATTACCAATAGATATTTATACCTCCCAGTCTTTGGTAACTCAGTAAAGTCTAGTTGGATGTTAGCAAATGGCCGGTATGCTGTAGGTCGTCCCCCCCATTAAGGTTTTTCTTAAATTGGCCCTATTTACCTTTAGGCAGGTAACGCACCCCCTCACTACTTGCTTTGCCAAGTCATCTGCCCCAATACACATATGTTTGGTGGCGAATTGATCTACTAATG
Source organism: Hirundo rustica (assembly GCF_015227805.2). Classification (NCBI taxonomy): domain Eukaryota; kingdom Metazoa; phylum Chordata; class Aves; order Passeriformes; family Hirundinidae; genus Hirundo; species Hirundo rustica. The sequence goes on from NC_053483.1 coordinate 99,698, forward strand.
CTTGTGCCCCCCAATGTGTTTTGCTATGTATTCTCCTCATAATATCCATAGCTATGGATTTAGGCAGTACAGTTCTATTATCCTCTGGAAGTCGCCATTCCCCTTCTGGGTCTTCTCTCAACCCCATTCCTTTCATCTTTTCTTCTTCCTGCATAGTAAAACTATATATCTTTTGCAAATTCCCTCTGCTAGTCTCACGCTCTTTTCTTCCAGCCTTCGGATCTTTCTGGGGGGTAGATTGTGACGTCTGCAAAGCAGCCCTTCTTGCTTCTTGATCTGCTGCATTATTTCCCCTGCTTTTAAAATCCAATCCCTTTTGATGCCCTTTCAAGTGAACAACAGCAATTTTCCTAGGTCCCCTCAAGGCCTTCAGCAGTTTCCTGATTAGATCCTGGTGAACCAGGTTTTTTCCCTGGGAGTTTATCAACCCCCGTTCTTCCCATATTTTCCCAAAAGTGTGTATAATCCCATAGGCATATTTTGAGTCAGTATAGATGGTACCTGATTTATCCTTCAACAACTGCAATGCCCGCAGTACAGCATAAAGTTCACAGGCCTGCGCCGACCAAGATCCACTTAGAGGGCCTGATTTGATAACTGCAAGTCCTTCTCCCCCAACTATTGCATAGCCAGAGACCTTTTTTCCATTAATTACTCGCGATGAGCCATCTACAAACAACCTACCCCCCTCTGGGGAGATGGGGTACTGTTTAACCCTTATCGGTGTCTCTGGATCTTTAATGATTACCGAGAAGGGGGGTATATTCAACCTTCCTACACTATCAGGAGTGTACCATACTTCTGAGTTAATTTTTTCCTCATCCTCTACCCTCAAGGGACAGAGTTTTATTTTGATTTCCTCATTTACTACTTCTATATTAATACCCATTTCTATAATTAAGTCTCTCCCTAACAAATTATAATCTGCTTCTGGTACTAGTAGAAGGTTCCCTATTCCCATTTTGGACCTTGATTCCACCAGTACATTCTTAATAACAGGGACTTTAAAGGGCTCCCCCTTCGCCCCTACCACTTGAGCAGTTTCCTTTGATATCTTACATCCCTCCGGTAGTACCTGGACTGTCGATCGCTCAGCTCCAGTATCTACTAAAAACTCAAATTCCTGCTGCTGAGGACCTATTTTTAATTTTATCAAGGGCTCCTGATGTTTCCGTGTCCCCAGCAAATGAAGCCCCTGACTCCTTCAGTCCTCTTTGAAGACTCTCTCATCCCTCAGCTGCTTCCTGCAGTTTCTCCGAAAGTGTCCTTCATTCCCACAGTAGAAACATACGCCTCCATCCTTTTTTCTCTACCCGGAGAACCCCTCCCCCATTTCTCTGGGCCACTTGACTTGTTTTGGGAGGGGCATCAATTCTCCTAGTCTCCCTTACTGCTGCCACCATCATTCTTACTTGTCTCTTGTGACTCTCTTCATCTCTTCTCACATATACCTTCTGTGCTTCCCTCAATAGCTCATCCAGGTCTCTATCTTGCCAATTATCTAATTTTTCTAACTTCTTTCTGATATCTTCCCACGATTTAGCCACAAATTGTGTTTTTAGTAGTGCTTGCTCTAACGGTGTCTCAGGATCTAAGCCCGAGTACATCTACAGGTTTGGGTTGGTGGTTTTTTTTTGTTTTTTTTTTTCCAAGCGTTCTAGCTAATCCGTAGGTGTCTCCTCCTTTTTCTGTCTCTCATTAAATGCTTTGTTGATGTTCTGCCCCCTAGGCACCGCTTCCCGGATCCCCTGTACTATTATCCCCCTCAGATCCTGCATATTGATTCTGTGATCCTGCTGCTGATGATTCCAATTGGGATCCTGCAAAGGCCACTTGGTGTCTGCTAAAGGTCCTTGTGCATGTTGTGAATCTCATATCTGCATCCTCGCTCGTCTAATCATATTTCTTTCCTCGACCGTGAAGAGAATATTTAATATGGCTTGCAACTCGCCCCAAGTATAAATACTGGGTCCCAAAAATTGGTCCAGTCTCTCGGCCACCCCCAAAGGATCTTCCAGGAGGCTCCCCATCTCCCTCTTAAATTCCCGAACATCCCCAGAACTCAAAGGTACTGAAACAAACCCTATCACTGGGTGAGGTCCCTGGCCCCCCGCCACAGGCATTTCTCTTAGGGGATATAGGTTATGCTGTCTAGCCCGACCTCGGGTTATGGGTCCCTGCACTTCCTCGGGGGGCTCGGGATTACTCCCTGCTTCATGAGGCTCTATTGGAGGTGCATCCGGAATCTGGGGGTTCTGAGGGGGTATGTAAGGAGGTGGGATTAGTAAGGCTTCTTCCTCTTTACTCCTGTCTTTCTTTCGTCCTCCCTCTTTGAGGGGAAACAGGAGCACTTCACCCCCAGGTCTTGTAACCCATACATTAGCATATTCACTTTCTTCCTGACTAACAGGAATTTTAGTGTTTACCCACAAGTTGAGTTTTTGCCTCACCCAATCTTCTGATGATCCAAAAATAGGCCAAAAAATATTCCAGGAAATCTCCTTTCCACCCCATACTACCACACAATAATGGATCATTTTAGCTTTATCTTTACCCCCTGTGTTAGGGTAATGTTTCCAATTGTCTAATATGAACCCCAGTGGGCTATCTGTTTTATGGGAGTAGAGGGCCTGCTCTTCCCCTGTCCCATCTTCTGGAGTGCCCTCACACAAGTATGGTGCAGAAATCACTCGCTTCCCCTTGTTCGTGGCTCACGCCCTCTCGGACAATGAGAACCGCACTACTGAGGGTCCACAATCGCTTGGAAAATCCAAGCTGCCGGTTTTCCTCTCACACACACACACACTCGCAGCACTCCAGGATACCCGACCCCGACCGAACGGAATCTTCCACACAGATACTCACGCGTCTTGCGTCTTCGTCCGGACCTTTGTGCACAAAGTTTATAGGGTCTGCCGGCTTCCTTTGCCTAATGCTTTGAATTTAGGTTCGTCGGTCCAACCGAGATAGGAATCGGGTCTACCAGGGCCGCCGACTGATCGGCGGGGCGCCCCCCAGGCAGAACCAAAAGTCCTATCTTGCAGGTGGATCCGAGTCACGGCACCAAATTGTAATAGACTATGAACACGAAGAAAAGTTCCAATAGGAATTTATTACATTACAGCAGGCAAAGCAAAGGCAAATACAGCGCTGGACGGCAGGGGAGTCTCGCTCCACCAACTGCCGTGCCTTGGCAGGTTTTTCAGTCTTGCTTTTATCTTGCTTCTTTCCTCCGATGATGTATGTGTGACGTGTTGCTAGGAGGGTCTCTTTCTGTCCCTCGGTGGTCGCAGAGATGAAGGCTGTAGTTGTAAGCTGGAATTCCTGAAACTTAAAGCTGATTAAGCAAGTAGAGAAGGAATGGGCAAGGGTCTGTTTGCCTATAAGCTTAGATAGTGACATAGTAACTTCCTGTTATCTTGAGTTATTTGATCTCCAGTGAACAAAAAATAGTTAACGTTTATCACACTGGCCAGTCCCGGTGCTCTTGGATATCCCCTCAATCCAGCTGTGTTGTCCAACCCCAGATGCTCTCGGGCACTTTATCCCTCAATCTAGCTGTGTTGTTCAACCCCAGATGCTCTTGGGCATAACCTCAATCCGGCAAAACCCTCGGTGCTCTTGGCACAATTCCTCAACCCAGCAGGTTTCAGTCCTGGATGCTCTTGGGCACTTACCCCTCAATCCAGCAGACTTTTTGCTTAACTCTGGGTGCTCTTGGGATATTAATCCCTCAACCCAGCAAAAGTTTTAGTCCTGGATGCTCTTGGGCACTTACCCCTCAATCCAGCAGACTTTTTGCTTCCTAGGGGTCCCACCCCTTTTCTGAAATTCAGTCCCAGTTTCCCTGGGGGGGTTCTCTCACTCTTCTCATTACTCGCTTCGTCTCTTTACTGGCCGTCTTTCTCGCGAAAGAACGGAAACGCAGCGTCAGAAACTCCGCACTCGCTTAGCAAGTCTGGGATAACCAGCTGCCTCTCATTCACACACATTCATCCCCCCCTTTAACCGCCCCTCCAAACTAATACTTACCTGTCCTTTGTCCTTGGGTCTTTGTCTTCGTGTACACTTTAGTCTTAGGGGCTAACTACCACGGTTTTAGGGAATCTTTTCCCTTTCTTTGTTTTATTGCCTTCCTTTGTCCATTGATCGTAACCTGCATCTGCCGGTCACAGCAGGGGAACACAGAGCGAGGCTGCCAAACTGGGCAGGGCACGCCGTCCTCACTCTGATTCTCCTAAGGCACCAGCAGTGAGGTGTTATAACCATCCTCTGCTACCATAATTGTGATAAACGCCGATCACTTGTTTTAAAATTTTAAAAGTTTAATAGTAAATAAGATGGTTATAAAAATAGAATTAGAGTAAAAAATTGAACAGTTTTAGAGTTAGGACAATACAAGACAATAAAAACAAAGTTACAGACGTCTGGGTGCCTCTCCCGAGCTACAAGCTCTGAAGAAGGACCCCTGTTAACAAAAAATTATCTCTTAAAAGCAATAGCCTGTTGAATATTCATACAATTTATACATAATGCATAAATTCCATTCTAACTAAGAATTGTCTCTGGTTAGTATCACTTTTTTCCTTTAATCTCTATGGCGTCCACCAGGCTGAGAGAAGCAGGAGGAGCTGGTCTCTTCTGATAAGAAAGTAGTAAATGCTTTCTTCTTTGAAAGATTTATATTTTCCTGTGGTTGGTACGTAAAAACTACATTTTAACTACAAAACTACATTTACCATACTATCAAAATATTAATACCACATTAACAATTAGCACAACATAACACATATAGTAAATATCTTGCGTAGAGCCATATAATATGCATTTTTCACACAGGGAGAGCTCAGAGCCCCTTGCAGGGCGTGAAGGGGCTCCAGGAGAGCTGGAGAGGGACTGGGGACACCTGGAGCGGCTCCCAAAATCCCGGGGTGACCCCGGGCCCGCGCCCCGCCCCTTTTAGAACCCTCTGCCTCCTGACCAATCAGATTGCTCGGTCCGGTTCTGGTCACGCCCCCTCTCTGTTGGGTCACCCAATGCTGCTTGCTCTGCCCCTCAGGCAGTTCCTGGACGCCCATTGGCTGTCGTCAAAAGAGGCGGGGCTTAGACAGGGTTTGGAGAGCGGCGGCGGCGGCGGCACCGCGTTCAGCTCCTCTCCCTCTCCCTCTCCCTCTCCCTCTCCTCTCCCTCTCCCTCTCCCTCTCCCTCTCCCTCTCCCTCTCCCTCTCCCTCTCCCTCTCCCTCTCCCTCTCCCTCTCCCTCTCCCTCTCCCTCTCCCTCTCCCTCTCCCTCTCCTCTCCGCCCAGCAACGAGGGCTGCAGAGACCGCAGCAGAGACTCCGCTCCACAGAGACCACCTCCAGCCCAGCACCCAGCTAACCACGAATGGAGACGATCAGGGCACCCCCCATAAGGGGAGGAGGATGGACATGACCTGCCTCCCATTATCAGCACAGAAAACCTTGATCCGAGCTAAGAGCAACAAGGAGCACTGCGGAGACCCCAGCAGAAACTCCGCTCTGTGGAGATCACCTCCAGCCCACACTGAGGGAAGCGGGAACAGAAAAGACCCCGCTCCCATCCATTGCGGACGAGGACCCAAATATCCCGGGGGGTCCCTGGGTTTGGGGTTTTTTTGGGGGGGAGAATGTTTGGAGTTTACAAGGTTCCAAAGCTGAGTAGCAGATTCCACTGAGGGAGACATCAGGAGCTCCCCGGGATGTGTTTTTGGGGGTCCCGGTGGCAGCAGAGCCCCAGTGGGGTCCGAGGGGATGCGGGTCCCCCCGCGGTGGGGGTTGGGCTTCGCGGCCGGGCCCTCTGAGCTCTGCCGGGGCCACGTGGGGACCGGCGGGACCAGCGGGGGGACACCGGGTTTGGGGAGCCCTGGGAGAGCCACAGCTTCCCTGAGTGGGACCCTGGAGAAAGGAGAGCCCCAGAACTGCAAAGCAGGGACCCCGAGAGAGGGGGAGCCCTGGGATTGCCGGGACCCCCGTGGGGGCTGCTGGGGCTGGAGGGGCGGGATGGCCGGGAATGGGGTTTGGGGGTCTTGGTGCTGGAAGTTGCTGCTCCCAGTTTGAGCCCAGTTACTCCCAGTCATTCCCTATTATAATGCCATTTGCCCCCAGCACGGTCCCAGTTGCTTCCAGTTCCTCCCACTTTCATCCAGTGTGTTCCCAGTTCTCCCAGTTACCCCGAGCATAGTCCTAGTCACTGCCAGTAGATTCCAGTCTCTCGCAGCAGGGCTCCAATCACTCTCACTTGTTCCCAGTGTCCACAGCACGGTCTCAGTTCCCCCCAGCACATAGCCAGTCTCTCCCAGTTTGGTCCCAGTCACGACGCCTATGGTCCCAGACACTCCCAGTATATCCGAGTGGCCATGGACATTCTCATAGTCATTCCCAGGCACTCCCAGTTACCTCAGTGTCATTCACTTGTCCCCAGTTTTATCCCAGTTCCTCCCCATGTGTCCTTGGCTGCGAACATGAGCCTGGCAGCTCCCAGTAATCCCCAGTCAAGGTCCACTGACATCCACTCTAATCCCAGTATGATTGTAGTCATTCCCAGTGTGAAGTCAGTCACTTGCAGCCTAATTCCAGTAGCTCCCTGTCAATCCCAGTCTGATGCCAGTGGCTCCCAGTGTGATCCCAGTTGCTCCCTGTCAATGTCAGCACGACCTCCGTAGCCTCCAGTATGATCTCAGTGACTCCCTGTCTCTCCCAGTACATCCCAGTCACCCCCAGCATGCTCCCAGTCACTCCCACCTCATCTGAGTTTCTTTCAGCATGATTCCAGTCAGTCCCTGTAAATCCCAGTTGCTCTCAGTTGCCCCTAGCATAAACCCAGTCATTCCATGTATGATCCCAGTTTCCCCCAGCATGGTCCCAGCCAATCCCAGTTGTCCCCAGTGTAGACTCAGCCACTCTCAGTGTGTTCCCAGTCACCCCAGTATGGATACAGACATTCCCAGCATAGTCCCAGTTGCCATCAGCATAGTCATAGTCATTCCCAGTCACAGTCCCTTGGCCCAGTAAGATCCCAGTTTCCACCAGTATGATCCCAGTCACTCTCAGTCACTCCCAGTATATCCCAGTTGCTTCCACTAGGATCCCTGTTGCCCCAGTTCCGGTCCTGCTAGATCCCAGTGTACTCTGAACCTGCTCCCAGTGGGTCCCAGTCCTGGGCCCGGTGTATCCCAGTGTATGCTGGTGTCCTGGTCCATCCCAGACTGTCCCAGTCCATCCCGGTCCCTTCCCGGCAGCCACCGCCCTTTCCCGGATCCTGCCCCTCCCGGCCCCGGAGCTGCCGCCGGACTTCCCCCCAAGATGCTGCCGGGGCTCGGGGGCTTCGTCTCGGGCTTCGTCTGCCTGGGCTGGGGCTCGGCCTCCGCTGCGGGAGAAGGTGAGGGGGGGGTCCCCGGGGGTCGTGTTCCCCCCTCGGGGCGCGTGTGACTCCCCCATGTCCCCCCTGGCACCCCCTGGAATCCCCATTCCTGGGCACTGCGAACCTCCCGCATCCCCTTCCCCAGCTCTGGGAACCCCCGCACCCCCGTATCCTGCACCGACACCGCCCTGCACCCCCTTTCCCGGGGATCCTCCTCTCCCAGCCCCCGGATCCCCTGCTTCCGTCACTCCGGGGACCCCCGCACCCCCATTCCCGGGGGCACCTCACCCCCAGGCCTCCCTTTCCTGGGAAACCCGAACTGCGCACGGGGCTCTCCAGCCGCCCTGGGATTCACGATCCCAGGATCGTGAAAGGGAGAGAACACGAGAGAGCCAGAGCAGGACACTGGGAATCAGGGATCGCAGTGCCAGCGCCCAGTCCTGCTCCGCCGGGGCTGGGACCCGCAGCCGCAGGAAAAAATGGATCCGCGGATCGCGGGGCTTCCCCCGCTTCGGGCCGAAGCCAGCGGCTTCCAGGCAGAGTTTGAGCGCAGGGCCCGGGAGTTGGGCACAGCCCGGCCCGGGGGTCCCGCAGGGCGTGGGCGAGGAGGGTCCCGGGGGCTGGCAGCAGGGGATGCAGGGGAATCGCCGGGAATTCCGCCGCGCGCTCCCCCCGCGCTCCCTCGGGCACTTTGGCTTCCGCCCGCCCCGCGCTGCGCCGCCGGGATCTGCCCGGCCCGCGGTGACGTCACTGCAGCCTCCAGCGGCCCCTGGCGGCGCCAATGGCGGGGCCGGAGCCGGCTCTGGGGGCGGGGCCGGGGCTGGGGGCGGGGCCGCAGCGGAGCAGCGCCATGGCTCCGGGGCTGCGGCTGGGGGCGCTCCTGAGGGACCAGGGGAGGGCGGCCACAGCTGAGGGGGACCCCCGGCACCGGCACTCTGTGATCGCCCGTCCCGGAGCACCCAGGAGCCCCTCAAGCCCCATTCCTGGCCGCCGCCATCCCCCGGAACGCCCATTCCCGGGCACGGGTTCCACTCTGCACCCCCTTATCCGGCACCTACAACCCCCGCACCCCTTTCCCGGCCATCCCGCCTCTCCCACCCTCCAGAGCCCCCTTTTCTCAATCCTAGAACTCCCAAACCCCCTTCCCAGCCCTCGCAGCTCTCCCAGTCACCCCTTTCCTCCAGCCATGGCCCCCATTCCCCAAATCTCCGTGTCCCCCCAGTTCTCCTCTCCCTGCGGTCCCTGCCCGTGGCGCTGTCGGAGCCCATCCCGGGGTTCCCCCCGTTGCTGTCCATGGGCTCCCTGGATGGGATCCCCTTCCAGCGCCGCCACAGCCAGCGGGGCCGGGCGGAGCCGCAGACGCCGGGGATGGCGGCCGGAGCCGAGCCGGGGTCTTGGCACAGCCAGAGGCAGCCCAAGGAGCGGCACCGGCACGGGGCCACCAGGGAGCTGCAGATGCTGCAGGAGCGGCACCGCCAGAGCGGGGCTCGGCGCGGGGAGCCGGGGCTGGGGGATCCGTGCGGCTGCCCTGGCAGCTGTGGCACTGCAATGGGGATCCGTGGGGCTGGGCCGGGATCTGGGGCGCTGGGATGTGGATCCATGCTGATGCAAGGGACTGGGATCAGGCTCTGTGAGTCTCCATCAGACTCTGGGGCTCCACAGGGCTGGGATGGGGCTCTGTGGGGCTGGGACACAATCCCGTGGGTCTCCCTGGGTCCAGTCCCTCCCCAGGGCTCCACACGCTGCAGAAGGTTTCCGGCTGTCACCTCCTGTCCCATGGGAGCACCCAGGCATCCGATCGGCTCGGCCACGGCGGGCGGGAATTCCTCTCCTTCCAGCTGGAATCCAGAAGATTTGTGGTGGCCGCCGGCGCTGCCCAGGTCGCCAAGAGGCGCTGGGAACACGATGTCTTGCCACGTGTACAGATGCTCCCCCAGCACCATCGGGATCAGCTGGATGAAGGGGGATGAAATCTGGGATCGTTCCCAACAGTGACGGCACCTTCCACACCTGGGCCAGGATCTAGGTGCTGCCGGAGGAGTGGGAGCAGCACCGGTGCAGCACCTGGAGGAGACACAAAGGCTGAGCTGGGAGGGAGGCAGCAGGATGATGGAGTGCAGGCCCCTGCCCTGCACAGACAGGCCGGGAGTGGCAGGCTGGGCATCCCTGGGAGCGGTGTGCAAAGGTTCCTGCAGCTGCAGCCGCCTCGCAGCTGCGAGCATTGCAGCGACCGCCGAGGTCTCGGGCAAGGCCCCGGCCCTGGCTTGGGGCTCAGCCGGTGGCACAGGGAGCAAATGAACTTGCAGCTTGTTGCCCAGAGCAGGGAAGAGCAGGGGCAGTGCTGGCTGGGAGAGCATCCCTGCAAGGGCCTGCAGCACCAGGACACAAGCATACCTCAGTTCCTGAGTGTTTATTCATCTTAGTTGTCTCTTTTCAAGATTTCCTTGAAGATTAATGAGGCTGGCTTCCATCCTTTCCCAGCGCTTCTTGTCATCCCATTCACTCTTTGCTTTTCATGTGCTTTCAAAATTTTTCCTTTTTCTTTTTGAGCTGGCATGTCTTCAATTTCTTTTCCTCTCCTTCTTATATTTAACTTTCCTGCATGATTTCAGCATTTGAATTGGAGTACTTTTGGAGAGTGTTGGTCCTTTTCACTGCCCTGCAATTCATCTCATTCCATTTGGTGTCAACCAAGCCAGTTCCAAATTTTCTCGGTTGTTTTCACTTGCACTGTTTCTCATTATATCTCCTTTTTTGAGTGTTCGACTTTGTTCTTTGTTTACAAGATTTCATTCCCTTTCCTGGAAGGAAGACTTTCTTTAAAGAAGTGGGAAAGAAATCTTGCAATTCCAATGAAGATTAATTGGGCAGGCTCCCATTCCTTTCCCTGCACTTCTTGTTGTTCCATTCCGTCTTTGCTTTTGAAGTGCTTTCCAAATTTTCCCTTTCTCATTTTAAGCTTCCATGTCTTCAATTCCTTTTCCTCTCCTTTTTCATTTACCTTTCTTGCCTGATTGCAGCATTTGAATTGGCATACCTTTGGCAAGAGTTTGTCCTTTTAAGTGCCCCTCATTTCGTCTCAGTCTATTTGGTCTCAACCCCTCCAGTTCCATATTTTCTTGATTGTTTTCATTCCCACAGTTCCTCATCATATCTCCTTTCTTGAGCGTTTGTTAGACTTTGTTCCCCATATTCAAGATTTCAATGAAGATTAACTGGGCAGGCTTCCCTCGCTTTCCCTGCACTTCTTGTCATGCCATTCACTATTTGCTGTTCACGTGCCTTCAAAATTTTCCCTATTTCGTTTTAAGCTTGCATGTCTTCAATTCCTTCTCCTCTCCTTCTTTGATTTACCTTTCTTGCCTAGTGTCAGCATTTGAATTAGAGCACTTTTGGCAAGTGTTGGTCCTTTTCACTTCCCCTCAATTCATCCCAGTCCATTTGGTCTCAATCCCTCTGGTTCCATATTTTCTCGGTTGTTTTCATTTGCACTGTTTTTATCATATCTCTTTTCTTGAGTGTTTGTTCGACTTTGTCCTCTCTTTTCAAGATTTCATTGCCTTTCCTGAAAAGAAGACTTTCCTTAAGGAAGACGGAATGAAATCTTGCAATTTCAATGAAGATTAATTGGGCAGATTTCCGTCCCTTTCCCTGCACTTCTTGTCATCCCATTCACACTTTGCTTTTCACGTGCTTTCAAAATTTTCATTTTTCGTGTTAAGCTTGGATGTCTTCAATTCCTTTTCCTCTCCTTCTTTGATTTACCTTTCTTGCCTGATTTCAGCCTTTGAATTGGAGTACATTTGGGAATTGTTGGTCTTCTTCACTGCCCCTCATTTCATCTCAGGCCATTTGGTCTCAATCCATTTGTTACCAAATTTTCGTGATTGTTTCCATTCCCACTCTTTCTCGTCATATCTATGTTTCTGAGTGTTTGTTAGTCTTAGTTCTTTATTTTCAAGACTTGAGTGAAGATTAATTCAGCAGGCTTCCATCCCTTTCTCTGGACTTCTTGTCATCTGTTGGGAGTTAAGTTTTCTTGTGGAATTTTTCCCCCATAAGTTGCTAGGAGACTAAATACTGATGCTTAAATGGGTACTTGCCCCGTACAGAAGGTGTGGATCACTTAGTTTAGGGGGAGGAGGGAAAGGCTCCCGGGGCAGAGGGTGCTGGTTTTTTTTGGCTGCTCGTTTTTTTTCCGGGGAGGATGGTTGAGCGATGGCCAGTTGCATGGAGTCCACAGTTAGCGGAGGAGTCCAGTCCATTTCATCTGCTGGTGGCACCGGTGTGAGTTACAGGCCCCAGAGTCAGAGCTCAACAGCCCGCAGCTAGAGAGACAGGGTACACCCCACGAGCTGACATGTGGTACTTTCTGCGTGACCATGGGGAAGACATGGGAAGGTGGGATGGGAAACCCACTTCTGCCCTGGCAACACGGGTAGAACTAGTAAATATAACAGGACAGACAAACAACAGCAATTATACTACTAATAAAACAGAACCAAGAACCCCAAGGGGCTTTGTCTCACAAGTCCCAGGTAGTCTGATCTCTTGGGATCCCAAGAGTACCAAACCGAAACGGTGAAAAACTCGGGGCTGATGGCTGGAAATGGTGGGTTGTCCCCAGCAGGCAGGGGGGTGTCCTGGCAGGCAAAGTGAGTAGTGCTGAAGAAGCCGCGGTGGCTGGACCCAGGCTGACCAAATCCAGCAGCGCAGGCGAAGAGCTGTGAACTCCCGGGGTGCTCCAGCAGATGAAATGGACTGGACTCCTCCGCTAACTGTGGACTCCATGCAACTGGCCATCGCTCAACCATCCTCCCCGGAAAAAAACGAGCAGCCAAAAAAAACCAGCACCCTCTGCCCCGGGAGCCTTTCCCTCCTCCCCCTAAACTAAGTGATCCACACCTTCTGTACGGGGCAAGTACCCATTTAAGCATCAGTATTTAGTCTCCTAGCAACTTATGGGGGAAAAATTCCACAAGAAAACTTAACTCCCAACAGATGACAAGAAGTCCAGAGAAAGGGATGGAAGCCTGCTGAATTAATCTTCACTCAAGTCTTGAAAATAAAGAACTAAGACTAACAAACACTCAGAAACATAGATATGACGAGAAAGAGTGGGAATGGAAACAATCACGAAAATTTGGTAACAAATGGATTGAGACCAAATGGCCTGAGATGAAATGAGGGGCAGTGAAGAAGACCAACAATTCCCAAATGTACTCCAATTCAAAGGCTGAAATCAGGCAAGAAAGGTAAATCAAAGAAGGAGAGGAAAAGGAATTGAAGACATCCAAGCTTAACACGAAAAATGAAAATTTTGAAAGCACGTGAAAAGCAAAGTGTGAATGGGATGACAAGAAGTGCAGGGAAAGGGACGGAAATCTGCCCAATTAATCTTCATTGAAATTGCAAGATTTCATTCCGTCTTCCTTAAGGAAAGTCTTCTTTTCAGGAAAGGCAATGAAATCTTGAAAAGAGAGGACAAAGTCGAACAAACACTCAAGAAAAGAGATATGATAAAAACAGTGCAAATGAAAACAACCGAGAAAATATGGAACCAGAGGGATTGAGACCAAATGGACTGGGATGAATTGAGGGGAAGTGAAAAGGACCAACACTTGCCAAAAGTGCTCTAATTCAAATGCTGACACTAGGCAAGAAAGGTAAATCAAAGAAGGAGAGGAGAAGGAATTGAAGACATGCAAGCTTAAAACGAAATAGGGAAAATTTTGAAGGCACGTGAACAGCAAATAGTGAATGGCATGACAAGAAGTGCAGGGAAAGCGAGGGAAGCCTGCCCAGTTAATCTTCATTGAAATCTTGAATATGGGGAACAAAGTCTAACAAACGCTCAAGAAAGGAGATATGATGAGGAACTGTGGGAATGAAAACAATCAAGAAAATATGGAACTGGAGGGGTTGAGACCAAATAGACTGAGACGAAATGAGGGGCACTTAAAAGGACAAACTCTTGCCAAAGGTATGCCAATTCAAATGCTGCAATCAGGCAAGAAAGGTAAATGAAAAAGGAGAGGAAAAGGAATTGAAGACATGGAAGCTTAAAATGAGAAAGGGAAAATTTGGAAAGCACTTCAAAAGCAAAGACGGAATGGAACAACAAGAAGTGCAGGGAAAGGAATGGGAGCCTGCCCAATTAATCTTCATTGGAATTGCAAGATTTCTTTCCCACTTCTTTAAAGAAAGTCTTCCTTCCAGGAAAGGGAATGAAATCTTGTAAACAAAGAACAAAGTCGAACACTCAAAAAAGGAGATATAATGAGAAACAGTGCAAGTGAAAACAACCGAGAAAATTTGGAACTGGCTTGGTTGACACCAAATGGAATGAGATGAATTGCAGGGCAGTGAAAAGGACCAACACTCTCCAAAAGTACTCCAATTCAAATGCTGAAATCATGCAGGAAAGTTAAATATAAGAAGGAGAGGAAAAGAAATTGAAGACATGCCAGCTCAAAAAGAAAAAGGAAAAATTTTGAAAGCACATGAAAAGCAAAGAGTGAATGGGATGACAAGAAGCGCTGGGAAAGGATGGAAGCCAGCCTCATTAATCTTCAAGGAAATCTTGAAAAGAGACAACTAAGATGAATAAACACTCAGGAACTGAGGTATGCTTGTGTCCTGGTGCTGCAGGCCCTTGCAGGGATGCTCTCCCAGCCAGCACTGCCCCTGCTCTTCCCTGCTCTGGGCAACAAGCTGCAAGTTCATTTGCTCCCTGGGCCACCAGCCCAGCCCCAAGCCAGGGCCAGGCCCTTGCCCGAGACCTCGGCGCTCACTGCAATGCTCGCAGCTCCAAGGCGGCTGAAGCTGTAGGACCCTTTGCACACCGCTCCCAGGGATGCCCAGCCTGCCACTCCCGGCCTGTCTGTGCAGGGCAGGGGCCTGCACTCCATCATCCTGCTGCCTCCCTCCCACCTCGGCCTTGGTGTCTCCTCCAGGTGCTGCACCGGTGCTGCTCCCACTCCTCCGGCAGCACCTAGATCCTGGCCCAGGTGTGGAAGGTGCCGTCACTGTTGGGAACGATCCCAGATTTCATCCCCCTTCATCCAGCTGATCCCGATGGTGCTGGGGGAGCATCTGTACACGTGGCAAGACATCGTGTTCCCAGCGCCTCTTGGCGACCTGGGCAGCGCCGGCGGCCACCACAAATCTTCTGGATTCCAGCTGGAAGGAGAGGAATTCCCGCCCGCCGTGGCCGAGCCGATCGGATGCCTGGGTGCTCCCATGGGACAGGAGGTGACAGCCGGAAACCTTCTGCAGCGTGTGGAGCCCTGGGGAGGGACTGGACCCAGGGAGACCCACGGGATTGTGTCCCAGCCCCACAGAGCCCCATCCCAGCCCTGTGGAGCCCCAGAGTCTGATGGAGACTCACAGAGCCTGATCCCAGTCCCTTGCATCAGCATGGATCCACATCCCAGCGCCCCAGATCCCGGCCCAGCCCCACGGATCCCCATTGCAGTGCCACAGCTGCCAGGGCAGCCGCACGGATCCCCCAGCCCCGGCTCCCCGCGCCGAGCCCCGCTCTGGCGGTGCCGCTCCTGCAGCATCTGCAGCTCCCTGGTGGCCCCGTGCCGGTGCCGCTCCTTGGGCTGCCTCTGGCTGTGCCAAGACCCCGGCTCGGCTCCGGCCGCCATCCCCGGCGTCTGCGGCTCCGCCCGGCCCCGCTGGCTGTGGCGGCGCTGGAAGGGGATCCCATCCAGGGAGCCCATGGACAGCAACGGGGGGAACCCCGGGATGGGCTCCGACAGCACCACGGGCAGGGAACGCAGGGAGAGGAGAACTGGGGGACACGGAGATTTGGGGAATGGGGGCCATGGCTGGAGGAAAGGGGTGACTGGGAGAGCTGCGAGGGCTGGGAAGGGGGTTTGGGAGTTCTAGGATTGAGAAAAGGGGGCTCTGGAGGGTGGGAGAGGCGGGATGGCCGGGAAAGGGGTGCGGGGGTTGTAGGTGCCGGATAAGGGGGTGCAGAGTGGAACCCGTGCCCGGGAATGGGCGTTCCGGGGGATGGCGGCGGCCAGGAATGGGGCTTGAGGGGCTCCTGGGTGCTCCGGGACGGGCGATCACAGAGTGCCGGTGCCGGGGGTCCCCCTCAGCTGTGGCCGCCCTCCCCTGGTCCCTCAGGAGCGCCCCCAGCCGCAGCCCCGGAGCCATGGCGCTGCTCCGCTGCGGCCCCGCCCCCAGCCCCGGCCCCGCCCCCAGAGCCGGCTCCGGCCCCGCCATTGGCGCCGCCAGGGGCCGCTGGAGGCTGCAGTGACGTCACCGCGGGCCGGGCAGATCCCGGCGGCGCAGCGCGGGGCGGGCGGAAGCCAAAGTGCCCGAGGGAGCGCGGGGGGAGCGCGCGGCGGAATTCCCGGCGATTCCCCTGCATCCCCTGCTGCCAGCCCCCGGGACCCTCCTCGCCCACGCCCTGCGGGACCCCCGGGCCGGGCTGTGCCCAACTCCCGGGCCCTGCGCTCAAACTCTGCCTGGAAGCCGCTGGCTTCGGCCCGAAGCGGGGGAAGCCCCGCGATCCGCGGATCCATTTTTTCCTGCGGCTGCGGGTCCCAGCCCCGGCGGAGCAGGACTGGGCGCTGGCACTGCGATCCCTGATTCCCAGTGTCCTGCTCTGGCTCTCTCGTGTTCTCTCCCTTTCACGATCCTGGGATCGTGAATCCCAGGGCGGCTGGAGAGCCCCGTGCGCAGTTCGGGTTTCCCAGGAAAGGGAGGCCTGGGGGTGAGGTGCCCCCGGGAATGGGGGTGCGGGGGTCCCCGGAGTGACGGAAGCAGGGGATCCGGGGGCTGGGAGAGGAGGATCCCCGGGAAAGGGGGTGCAGGGCGGTGTCGGTGCAGGATACGGGGGTGCGGGGGTTCCCAGAGCTGGGGAAGGGGATGCGGGAGGTTCGCAGTGCCCAGGAATGGGGATTCCAGGGGGTGCCAGGGGGGACATGGGGGAGTCACACGCGCCCCGAGGGGGGAACACGACCCCCGGGGACCCCCCCCTCACCTTCTCCCGCAGCGGAGGCCGAGCCCCAGCCCAGGCAGACGAAGCCCGAGACGAAGCCCCCGAGCCCCGGCAGCATCTTGGGGGGAAGTCCGGCGGCAGCTCCGGGGCCGGGAGGGGCAGGATCCGGGAAAGGGCGGTGGCTGCCGGGAAGGGACCGGGATGGACTGGGACAGTCTGGGATGGACCAGGACACCAGCATAAACTGGGATACACCGGGCCCAGGACTGGGACCCACTGGGAGCAGGTTCAGAGTACACTGGGATCTAGCAGGACCGGAACTGGGGCAACAGGGATCCTAGTGGAAGCAACTGGGATATACTGGGAGTGACTGAGAGTGACTGGGATCATACTGGTGGAAACTGGGATCTTACTGGGCCAAGGGACTGTGACTGGGAATGACTATGACTATGCTGATGGCAACTGGGACTATGCTGGGAATGTCTGTATCCATACTGGGGTGACTGGGAACACACTGAGAGTGGCTGAGTCTACACTGGGGACAACTGGGATTGGCTGGGACCATGCTGGGGGAAACTGGGATCATACATGGAATGACTGGGTTTATGCTAGGGGCAACTGAGAGCAACTGGGATTTACAGGGACTGACTGGAATCATGCTGAAAGAAACTCAGATGAGGTGGGAGTGACTGGGAGCATGCTGGGGGTGACTGGGATGTACTGGGAGAGACAGGGAGTCACTGAGATCATACTGGAGGCTACGGAGGTCGTGCTGACATTGACAGGGAGCAACTGGGATCACACTGGGAGCCACTGGCATCAGACTGGGATTGACAGGGAGCTACTGGAATTAGGCTGCAAGTGACTGACTTCACACTGGGAATGACTACAATCATACTGGGATTAGAGTGGATGTCAGTGGACCTTGACTGGGGATTACTGGGAGCTGCCAGGCTCATGTTCGCAGCCAAGGACACATGGGGAGGAACTGGGATAAAACTGGGGACAAGTGAATGACACTGAGGTAACTGGGAGTGCCTGGGAATGACTATGAGAATGTCCATGGCCACTCGGATATACTGGGAGTGTCTGGGACCATAGGCGTCGTGACTGGGACCAAACTGGGAGAGACTGGCTATGTGCTGGGGGGAACTGAGACCGTGCTGTGGACACTGGGAACAAGTGAGAGTGATTGGAGCCCTGCTGCGAGAGACTGGAATCTACTGGCAGTGACTAGGACTATGCTCGGGGGTAACTGGGAGAACTGGGAACACACTGGATGAAAGTGGGAGGAACTGGAAGCAACTGGGACCGTGCTGGGGGCAAATGGCATTATAATAGGGAATGACTGGGAGTAACTGGGCTCAAACTGGGAGCAGCAACTTCCAGCACCAAGACCCCCAAACCCCATTCCCGGCCATCCCGCCCCTCCAGCCCCAGCAGCCCCCACGGGGGTCCCGGCAATCCCAGGGCTCCCCCTCTCTCGGGGTCCCTGCTTTGCAGTTCTGGGGCTCTCCTTTCTCCAGGGTCCCACTCAGGGAAGCTGTGGCTCTCCCAGGGCTCCCCAAACCCGGTGTCCCCCCGCTGGTCCCGCCGGTCCCCACGTGGCCCCGGCAGAGCTCAGAGGGCCCGGCCGCGAAGCCCAACCCCCACCGCGGGGGGACCCGCATCCCCTCGGACCCCACTGGGGCTCTGCTGCCACCGGGACCCCCAAAAACACATCCCGGGGAGCTCCTGATGTCTCCCTCAGTGGAATCTGCTACTCAGCTTTGGAACCTTGTAAACTCCAAACATTCTCCCCCCCAAAAAAACCCCAAACCCAGGGACCCCCCGGGATATTTGGGTCCTCGTCCGCAATGGATGGGAGCGGGGTCTTTTCTGTTCCCGCTTCCCTCAGTGTGGGCTGGAGGTGATCTCCACAGAGCGGAGTTTCTGCTGGGGTCTCCGCAGTGCTCCTTGTTGCTCTTAGCTCGGATCAAGGTTTTCTGTGCTGATAATGGGAGGCAGGTCATGTCCATCCTCCTCCCCTTATGGGGGGTGCCCTGATCGTCTCCATTCGTGGTTAGCTGGGTGCTGGGCTGGAGGTGGTCTCTGTGGAGCGGAGTCTCTGCTGCGGTCTCTGCAGCCCTCGTTGCTGGGCGGAGAGGAGAGGGAGAGGGAGAGGGAGAGGGAGAGGGAGAGGGAGAGGGAGAGGGAGAGGGAGAGGGAGAGGGAGAGGGAGAGGGAGAGGGAGAGGGAGAGGGAGAGGGAGAGGGAGAGGGAGAGGGAGAGGAGCTGAACGCGGTGCCGCCGCCGCCGCCGCTCTCCAAACCCTGTCTAAGCCCCGCCTCTTTTGACGACAGCCAATGGGCGTCCAGGAACTGCCTGAGGGGCAGAGCAAGCAGCATTGGGTGACCCAACAGAGAGGGGGCGTGACCAGAACCGGACCGAGCAATCTGATTGGTCAGGAGGCAGAGGGTTCTAAAAGGGGCGGGGCGCGGGCCCGGGGTCACCCCGGGATTTTGGGAGCCGCTCCAGGTGTCCCCAGTCCCTCTCCAGCTCTCCTGGAGCCCCTTCACGCCCTGCAAGGGGCTCTGAGCTCTCCCTGTGTGAAAAATGCATATTATATGGCTCTACGCAAGATATTTACTATATGTGTTATGTTGTGCTAATTGTTAATGTGGTATTAATATTTTGATAGTATGGTAAATGTAGTTTTGTAGTTAAAATGTAGTTTTTACGTACCAACCACAGGAAAATATAATCTTTCAAAGAAGAAAGCATTTACTACTTTCTTATCAGAAGAGACCAGCTCCTCCTGCTTCTCTCAGCCTGGTGGACGCCATAGAGATTAAAGGAAAAAAGTGATACTAACCAGAGACAATTCTTAGTTAGAATGGAATTTATGCATTATGTATAAATTGTATGAATATTCAACAGGCTATTGCTTTTAAGAGATAATTTTTTGTTAACAGGGGTCCTTCTTCAGAGCTTGTAGCTCGGGAGAGGCACCCAGATGTCTGTAACTTTGTTTTTATTGTCTTGTATTGTCCTAACTCTAAAACTGTTCAATTTTTTACTCTAATTCTATTTTTATAACCATCTTATTTACTATTAAACTTTTAAAATTTAAAACAAGTGATCGGCGTTTATCACAATTATGGTAGCAGAGGATGGTTATAACACCTCACTGCTGGTGCCTTAGGAGAATCAGAGTGAGGACGGCGCGCCCTGCCCAGTTTGGCAGCCTCGCTCTGTGTTCCCCTGCTGTGACCGGCAGATGCAGGTTACGATCAATGGACAAAGGAAGGCAATAAAACAAAGAAAGGGAAAAGATTCCCTAAAACCGTGGTAGTTAGCCCCTAAGACTAAAGTGTACACGAAGACAAAGACCCAAGGACAAAGGACAGGTAAGTATTAGTTTGGAGGGGCGGTTAAAGGGGGGGATGAATGTGTGTGAATGAGAGGCAGCTGGTTATCCCAGACTTGCTAAGCGAGTGCGGAGTTTCTGACGCTGCGTTTCCGTTCTTTCGCGAGAAAGACGGCCAGTAAAGAGACGAAGCGAGTAATGAGAAGAGTGAGAGAACCCCCCCAGGGAAACTGGGACTGAATTTCAGAAAAGGGGTGGGACCCCTAGGAAGCAAAAAGTCTGCTGGATTGAGGGGTAAGTGCCCAAGAGCATCCAGGACTAAAACTTTTGCTGGGTTGAGGGATTAATATCCCAAGAGCACCCAGAGTTAAGCAAAAAGTCTGCTGGATTGAGGGGTAAGTGCCCAAGAGCATCCAGGACTGAAACCTGCTGGGTTGAGGAATTGTGCCAAGAGCACCGAGGGTTTTGCCGGATTGAGGTTATGCCCAAGAGCATCTGGGGTTGAACAACACAGCTAGATTGAGGGATAAAGTGCCCGAGAGCATCTGGGGTTGGACAACACAGCTGGATTGAGGGGATATCCAAGAGCACCGGGACTGGCCAGTGTGATAAACATTAACTATTTTTTGTTCACTGGAGATCAAATAACTCAAGATAACAGGAAGTTACTATGTCACTATCTAAGCTTATAGGCAAACAGACCCTTGCCCATTCCTTCTCTACTTGCTTAATCAGCTTTAAGTTTCAGGAATTCCAGCTTACAACTACAGCCTTCATCTCTGCGACCACCGAGGGACAGAAAGAGACCCTCCTAGCAACATGTCACACATACATCATCGGAGGAAAGAAGCAAGATAAAAGCAAGACTGAAAAACCTGCCAAGGCACGGCAGTTGGTGGAGCGAGACTCCCCTGCCGTCCAGCGCTGTATTTGCCTTTGCTTTGCCTGCTGTAATGTAATAAATTCCTATTGGAACTTTTCTTCGTGTTCATAGTCTATTACAATTTGGTGCCGTGACTCGGATCCACCTGCAAGATAGGACTTTTGGTTCTGCCTGGGGGGCGCCCCGCCGATCAGTCGGCGGCCCTGGTAGACCCGATTCCTGTCTCGGTTGGACTGACGAACCTAAATTCAAAGCATTAGGCAAAGGAAGCCGGCAGACCCTATAAACTTTGTGCACAAAGGTCCGGACGAAGACGCAAGACGCGTGAGTATCTGTGTGGAAGATTCCGTTCGGTCGGGGTCGGGTATCCTGGAGTGCTGCGAGTGTGTGTGTGTGTGAGAGGAAAACCGGCAGCTTGGATTTTCCAAGCGATTGTGGACCCTCAGTAGTGCGGTTCTCATTGCCCGAGAGGGCGTGAGCCACGAACAAGGGGAAGCGAGTGATTTCTGCACCACACTTGTGTGAGGGCACTCCAGAAGATGGGACAGGGGAAGAGCAGGCCCTCTACTCCCATAAAACAGATAGCCCACTGGGGTTCATATTAGACAATTGGAAACATTACCCTAACACAGGGGGTAAAGATAAAGCTAAAATGATCCATTATTGTGTGGTAGTATGGGGTGGAAAGGAGATTTCCTGGAATATTTTTTAGCCTATTTTTGGATCATCAGAAGATTGGGTGAGGCAAAAACTCAACTTGTGGGTAAACACTAAAATTCCTGTTAGTCAGGAAGAAAGTGAATATGCTAATGTATGGGTTACAAGACCTGGGGGTGAAGTGCTCCTGTTTCCCCTCAAAGAGGGAGGACGAAAGAAAGACAGGAGTAAAGAGGAAGAAGCCTTACTAATCCCACCTCCTTACATACCCCCTCAGAACCCCCAGATTCCGGATGCACCTCCAATAGAGCCTCATGAAGCAGGGAGTAATCCCGAGCCCCCCGAGGAAGTGCAGGGACCCATAACCCGAGGTCGGGCTAGACAGCATAACCTATATCCCCTAAGAGAAATGCCTGTGGCGGGGGGCCAGGGACCTCACCCAGTGATAGGGTTTGTTTCAGTACCTTTGAGTTCTGGGGATGTTCGGGAATTTAAGAGGGAGATGGGGAGCCTCCTGGAAGATCCTTTGGGGGGTGGCCGAGAGACTGGACCAATTTTTGGGACCCAGTATTTATACTTGGGGCGAGTTGCAAGCCATATTAAATATTCTCTTCACGGTCGAGGAAAGAAATATGATTAGACGAGTGAGGATGCAGATATGAGATTCACAACATGCACAAGGACCTTTAGCAGACACCAAGTGGCCTTTGCAGGATCCCAATTGGAATCATCAGCAGCAGGATCACAGAATCAATATGCAGGATCTGAGGGGGATAATAGTACAGGGGATCCGGGAAGTGGTGCCTAGGGGGCAGAACATCAACAAAGCATTTAATGAGAGACAGAAAAAGGAGGAGACACCTATGGATTAGCTAGAACGCTTGTAAAAAAAAAAACAAAAACAAAAACAAAAACAAACAAACCAAAAAAAAAAACAAAAAAAAAACACCAAAAAACAAACAAACAAACAAAAAACAACAACAACCAACCCAAACCTGTAGATGTACTCGGGCTTAGATCCTGAGACACCGTTAGAGCAAGCACTACTAAAAACACAATTTGTGGCTAAATCGTGGGAAGATATCAGAAAGAAGTTAGAAAAATTAGATAATTGGCAAGATAGAGACCTGGATGAGCTATTGAGGGAAGCACAGAAGGTATATGTGAGAAGAGATGAAGAGAGTCACAAGAGACAAGTAAGAATGATGGTGGCAGCAGTAAGGGAGACTAGGAGAATTGATGCCCCTCCCAAAACAAGTCAAGTGGCCCAGAGAAATGGGGGAGGGGTTCTCCGGGTAGAGAAAAAGGATGGAGGCGTATGTTTCTACTGTGGGAATGAAGGACACTTTCGGAGAAACTGCAGGAAGCAGCTGAGGGATGAGAGAGTCTTCAAAGAGGACTGAAGGAGTCAGGGGCTTCATTTGCTGGGGACACGGAAACATCAGGAGCCCTTGATAAAATTAAAAATAGGTCCTCAGCAGCAGGAATTTGAGTTTTTAGTAGATACTGGAGCTGAGCGATCGACAGTCCAGGTACTACCGGAGGGATGTAAGATATCAAAGGAAACTGCTCAAGTGGTAGGGGCGAAGGGGGAGCCCTTTAAAGTCCCTGTTATTAAGAATGTACTGGTGGAATCAAGGTCCAAAATGGGAATAGGGAACCTTCTACTAGTACCAGAAGCAGATTATAATTTGTTAGGGAGAGACTTAATTATAGAAATGGGTATTAATATAGAAGTAGTAAATGAGGAAATCAAAATAAAACTCTGTCCCTTGAGGGTAGAGGATGAGGAAAAAATTAACTCAGAAGTATGGTACACTCCTGATAGTGTAGGAAGGTTGAATATACCCCCCTTCTCGGTAATCATTAAAGATCCAGAGACACCGATAAGGGTTTTTAAACAGTACCCCATCTCCCCAGAGGGGGGTAGGTTGTTTGTAGATGGCTCATCGCGAGTAATTAATGGAAAAAAGGTCTCTGGCTATGCAATAGTTGGGGGAGAAGGACTTGCAGTTATCAAATCAGGCCCTCTAAGTGGATCTTGGTCGGCGCAGGCCTGTGAACTTTATGCTGTACTGCGGGCATTGCAGTTGTTGAAGGATAAATCAGGTACCATCTATACTGACTCAAAATATGCCTATGGGATTATACACACTTTTGGGAAAATATGGGAAGAACGGGGGTTGATAAACTCCCAGGGAAAAAACCTGGTTCACCAGGATCTAATCAGGAAACTGCTGAAGGCCTTGAGGGGACCTAGGAAAATTGCTGTTGTTCACTTGAAAGGGCATCAAAGGGATTGGATTTTAAAAGCAGGGGAAATAATGCAGCAGATCAAGAAGCAAGAAGGGCTGCTTTGCAGACGTCACAATCTACCCCCCAGAAAGATCCGAAGGCTGGAAGAAAAGAGCGTGAGACTAGCAGAGGGAATTTGCAAAAGATATATAGTTTTACTATGCAGGAAGAAGAAAAGATGAAAGGAATGGGGTTGAGAGAAGACCCAGAAGGGGAATGGCGACTTCCAGAGGATAATAGAACTGTACTGCCTAAATCCATAGCTATGGATATTATGAGGAGAATACATAGCAAAACACATTGGGGGGCACAAGCATTAGTAGATCAATTCGCCACCAAACATATGTGTATTGGGGCAGATGACTTGGCAAAGCAAGTAGTGAGGGGGTGCGTTACCTGCTTAAAGGTAAATAGGGCCAATTTAAGAAAAACCTTAATGGGGGGACGACCTACAGCATACCGGCCATTTGCTAACATCCAACTAGACTTTACTGAGTTACCAAGACTGGGAGGTATAAATATCTATTGGTAATAGTGGATCACCTAACCCATTATGTAGAGGCATTCCCTACGGCAAAGGCAACGGCACAAACAGTGATCAAGACCCTATTAGAGCAGATTATTCCCAGATATGGGGTCACGGAAACCATTGACTCGGACAGAGGCCCCCACTTTACATCCAAAATAATTAAGGAAACCATGGCAATAATGGGAATACAATGGGATTATCACACCCCCTGGCACCCCCAAAGTTCAGGAAGAGTAAAAAGAATGAATGGAGAAATTAAAAAACAATTGACCAAACTCGTGATTGAGACCAAACTGTCATGGGTAAAATGCCTACCATTAGCATTGCTAATATCCGGACACAACCTAGATCGGATATGGGAATATCTCCATTTGAAATGTTGTATGGAATGCCCTACAATATAGAGGAACCGCAAGATCATCCAAAGTTGAGGGATCAAAATATGAATGTATACATTACCAGCCTAATGAAATATAGGGAAAATCTATAGAATAAGGGAAGGTTAGCTCAGAGACCCCCACTAGATTTGAAACTGCACCAGGTGCAACCAGGAGATTGGGTAATGATAAAGTCCTGGAAAGAAGCAACCTTGGCCCCACAATGGGAGGGCCCTTACCTTGTATTGCTTACGACAGATACTGCAGTCAGAACAGCAGAGAAGGGATGGACCCATGCTAGCAGAATTAAAGGGCCAGTGAGCAAACCGACTCCTGAGTGGCAGGTAACAAGCAATCCTGGAGACCTGAAGTTACGGATCCAGAGGAGAGATCATCAATGAATGGACACCGTGTAAAATATGCACCAGAACCACACTACACGGAGGAAAGATTAATTTGTAACTCTGATGTTAAGATAAAGTGTAGAGACCCAGAGTGCAATTGTTATCCCTTTGTTTGTTATATTTGTAAAATCTGCAGGGACAGGTGGTGGAGTCATTGTAGGCGAGGAACCCCTCCTAGAGGAATTTGCAGCCCCTGTTGGGTATTGCAGCAGAACATAACTGATTGGATTCTAGAATATAAAGTTAAATATGAGGGATTAGTAGGAGAATCAGAAGAGTGGTGGAGGATTTTTGCATTAGGGATTAAACCAAAATATTATTATTATCACCCTAATGAACCCATCCCGTTCATAGCTGAAATTGTTGACTGCACCTGCCACACACGCCTAAAGGGAATCCGGTGTGATACACCCCCAGTTAAGTATCAGAAACTGGGATTCCTATGTCAAGAGGCCAACAGAGTCGCCCCCGGGGACCTCCTGAAGAATATCCCTGCTGCCGAGAAGATG
Organism: Hirundo rustica; assembly: GCF_015227805.2. Lineage (NCBI taxonomy): Eukaryota > Metazoa > Chordata > Aves > Passeriformes > Hirundinidae > Hirundo > Hirundo rustica. The sequence continues at coordinate 125,039 of NC_053483.1, forward strand.
GTACCCCCCATGGCTCGAGGCAACCGATGTCGACGGGAAAGGCAGAGGGGTAAAAGCTGTGGAGGAAAGAAAACCCCAGGTGTGGGACAACAAAACAATATTTGAGGAATTGCCTCAGGAATAGGAATTAGAGCAAGGACCCTGGCAGAGAGACAGGGTTGCGGTCTATGAAATGGAACAATCCTCAAATATACTCCCATTCCTATGCCCCCAATGATGCTCACCACGTGACCCCAGCCGATTACTTTTCTTTTGCTGATGTTATACTTAAGAGGGATAATGCCTTAGACAATCTACCACACCAACCCTTTTAAATGGTCCCTATGGCGATGGGATGACAATGAGATTTTGCAAACTGTAACTACTGTAGGAGCACACCAGTTTCAGAGTAGGATTGTGTGATCTGACCAACATAAACCATTGTAGAAAAGTACTGAACCTAACGGGATTTTACATGTGCGCAAGCTCAAATCACAGTAAAGGATATTGTAATTATCCTGGGGAATATTTTTGTGGATATTGGGGCTGTGAAACAATCGCCTCTGACTGGACACCCAGGGGAGGGCATGATAAATATTTGCAAGCAGACTTTAGACCATGTATATTTAATAAACTGATTACTATAGTGAAAAAGCCGGCTGGAAGCGGCACATCTTATGCTTCTTAGGACTAAGTATGATCAGATACCTGAAGAAGAAAATTTAGAAACTTTAGAGTTAGCTAGACAAGAACTGCAAAGATACAGTGAAACAAAAATAAGTAAGAACAAGAGAAATGGGGGAATTGTGATAAACATTAACTATTTTTTGTTCACTGGAGGTCAAATAACTCAAGATAACAGGAAGTTACTATGTCACTATCTAAGCTTATAGGCAAACAGACCCTTGCCCATTCCTTCTCTACTTGCTTAATCAGCTTTAAGTTTCAGGAATTCCAGCTTACAACTACAGCCTTCATCTCTGCGACCACCGAGGGACAGAAAGAGACCCTCCTAGCAACACGTCACACATACATCATCGGAGGAAAGAAGCAAGATAAAAGCAAGACTGAAAAACCTGCCAAGGCACGGCAGTTGGTGGAGTGAGACTCCCCTGCCGTCCAGCGCTGTATTTGCCTTTGCTTTGCCTGCTGTAATGTAATAAATTCCTATTGGAACTTTTCTTCGTGTTCATAGTCTATTACAGCCAGTAACACCTAAAATGGTAATAGGTGATTTAAAAGTAAAAGGTACCTTGTTGTTGTTTTGTTGTGTGAGAGTGAGTCACACGCAAAACTGGCCATAGTTTCCCCGGGCGGGTGGGGGCTGTGGCAAAGTGTGTGTGTGACCTGCGAATAGGCCTCAGTTTCCCCGGGCAGGTGGGGGGCTGTGGCAAAGTGTGTGTGACCTGCGAATAGGCCTCAGTTTCCCCGGGCAGGTGGGGGGCTGTGGCAAAGTGTGTGGTGACCTGCAATAGGCCTCAGTTTCCCCGGGCAGGTGGGGGGCTGTGGCAAAGGTGTGTGACCTGCGAATAGGCCTCAGTTTCCCCGGGCAGGTGCGGGGCTGTGGCAAAGTGTGTGTGTGACCTGCGAATAGGCCTCAGTTTCCCGGGCGGGTGGGGGGCTGTGGCAAAGTGTGTGTGACCTGCGAATAGGCCTCAGTTTCCCCGGGCGGGGGGGGCTGTGGCAAAGTGTGTGTGACCTGCGAATAGGCCTCAGTTTCCCCGGGCAGGTGCGGGGCTGTGGCAAAGTGTGTGTGACCTGCGAATAGGCCTCAGTTTCCCCGGGCGGGTGGGGGGGCTGTGGAAAAGTGTGTGTGTGACCTGCAATTCAGCCCTTTTTCTCCTGGCGTGTGGAGTAGGGGGGCAGTAAAGTGTAAGTGACACGCAAATTAGCCTCATAAGTGGATCGGCACCTGGGGCGACCAGATTCTGAGCCCTCCTCAGAGGCCAGCTATAGGGGGAGGACACACAGAGCCACGATTCTCTGACGACAGGCTTCATGTCCTAAGAGTGTGAAAGAGTGTATAAAGTAAAGGAGGAATGAAGTAAGAGTAGATGGAAGAAAGCACATGTAATGTTGGCTGTTATATCTCCTTAGAGGGAAGTGTATTGTATTTGTGTGTGATAGAAGGGATTTTTGTGTGTGTGCATAGATAGAAGTGGTCTTTAGGTTGTAAGAGAAAGTGAAAAAACAGAGGTGGGGGACCAATGATAAAATCTTGAAAAATAGGACAGAAAAACAGTAAGTTGGATACAAGCTAGAAAAAGAGTGTAAAAAATTACTAACAGAAATACCTCAAAATAACCCTCTTGGCATTATGTTAGCTAACTGGGATAAAAACCCTTGTTAAAAAAAAAAAAAAAAAAAAAAAAAAAAAAAAAAGGTAAAGATTATACAATTTTGCATGATAGAATGGGCAGAGAAAATAAGATCTGACCACATTTATTAGCCAAGATATGGTCTTTTGAGAACTGGATCTGTCAGGCTCTAAATATATTTGTAAATTCAAAAGAACCATTTAATCCTGAAGAAAGAGAATATGCCACATGTTGGACAGGAGATTTTAGGAGAATAAAAATTTTTAATGTATCAGAAACGTCCGAGATGAAACAAGAAAAGAAAAAGGGAAAAGAAAAGGGAAGGGAAAAAAAGAAAAGAAGGGAATAGAGTGGGATCCTTTGCAAGCTTTGCCCCTCCGTTCCCGCTCGCGCTCCCGCCGTTCGCAGCCGAGCCCCCTGCCCGAGTCCCGCTTCAGCCCCGCCCGCCCCAGCGCGGGCTCGCAGCCTCCGGCAGCCCCGCCTGCCCCGGTTCCCGTCCCCAGCGCCGGTTCGCAGCCCCCGGCAGCTGTGCCGGTCCCCGCATACACCCCAGCCCCGGCCCCGCCGGTGGAATTTGCCCCCAGACGCCTGGTCTGCAGCCGCCTTGGGGGCCGTGAGGGGGCCCCTCCTAACGCGTAGTCTAGGGCTGCAGCCCCGACCGTGCCGGGGGTCCCGTCAGTCCCAGCCGTCCTATCTCCAATCGCCTCCCCCACTGCCCGATCCCGGCTGCCCTGCCCGAGCCGGCTGCGCTGGGCGCTGCCGCCGCTCCTTTGTCTCTGCCGGGGGTCGTTAACTCAAACTGCCCAGCCCCATGCAAGCTGGCCACGCTCCCCTCTGGCATCCCCCGGCATGCCCCCTCCTCCTGTCCCGGCAGCAACCCCGCCTACGCTC